>NW_027222160.1:0-38064 GCF_041296265.1 Equus caballus
CGGCGTCCGTGGACGCCGCTCCGCGTCCCCGCTGGGCACAGCAGCCCGGGCCCTCCACAGCCACGGCCGCTAGCCTGAGGAGGGCCGTCCTTCAGCTCCGCTCTTCCTGCTCGCCGGACACGGAGGACCAGGGCGCCTGCGAAGAGGATTCCATCTGAGAGAGGTACCTGGGGGGCGTGGGCCTGGGGGCTGGTGGGAGGCGAGCGTGTCCCTGAGGAATAGGCTTGTGCGCCAAGAGGTGCCCGTCAGGTCGCGGGACAGCTGTGCGGCGCGGGGAGCGAGGGGGGTCTCTTCGTGCGCTTGAGGCGTTCGTGGAACGGGCGGTGTGTGTGCCGGGCACGGGGCCAGCCTGGGCGTGCGGTGCCCGGGAGTCGGGCGCTGAAGCGCCACCGTGGTCTCGGCTTCTTGGAAGGACAGACGCGAAGTCGATAAGGACACTGGTCTCGAGGCGTTCTGAGGAGTGCGGGTCTCCCTCTTTTCGAGGCTACGTTCCGTTGGGGTTTTCACGAAGCCTGTTGTGGGCCTGAAGCTCAGGCCGGTTCAGGGGAAGTGGCCTGTCGAGGGCCACGTAATATTTGTGTGCAGAGGCCAGTGCTTTCCAAAGCCCTTGACTGTGCAGAAGTCTACCTGTTAGGGGTGCATGTGGGGGCTGTCCGGGGAGCGTTGTGAGCACAGGTATGTGCCCCACACTTGAAAGTCTGGCAAAGAAAGCGTGAGGCTGGAGGGTGCTCCGTTCGTTCCCTCCTTGCACAGAAAGTCTGGAGAGTTGACTTTGGGACAAGTCCTTCCTTTCCTCTGGTCGGTGCGTGTTCGGTGGCCTGGACACTTGGTGAGCAAGACTGACAGGGTGTTTGACGTACTGGACCTCACAGCCTGGTTGGAAAGGACAGACAGGCAGCAACCAATTACCTAGGAGATACGTAAAGGCACTTTCGTGTTGAGTGTTGAGAAATACGGCATTTTACTGTTAGACTTTGTGACTTAGGCAGTGATGTTGAAGCTGAGAGCAGAGGCCTAAAAGACAAGGAGGACTTGTGCGGGAGAGTGTTGGGACAGGGCAAGGGAGGAGGATGCCTGTCAGAGGAGCTGAAAGAATGCCCTGGAGACTGGGGCCGCCGCGTAGGGACTGTAGGGTGGGGAAGACAAAACTTTTCCATTGAGGCTGGCGCTTTCTCTAGGTTTTTGGAGACTAAGCGTGGTGATTCAGAACGTGGCCTCTGGAGCCAGACTCTGTCAAATGGGTCCTGGCTCTGCCACCTACGGGCTGTGTGAACTTGGGCAAGTTACTGTGCCATTCTGTGTGTCAGTTTCCTGATCTGTAAAACGGGGATGGTTACCATACACACTCCATAGGTGAGTGTAAAGGTGAGAGGATATTTCATATCCGTAGAGTACTTAGAGCAGTGTCTGGCCTTTAGTAGGCGTTAGTAGTGGTTGATTAAAGAAATGGGTAAATGCATACCTAAGTATTCAAGGCTTGGAGGCTGTCCCTGGTGAAACGTGTGAACTTGAATGGATTACACCCAACTTTGTTTTGTTTCCTTTGCAGCTTGCAGTTGCTACTGACCGCATCTGCAGCACTGTGGAATTAGAAATAATCTCCCTCGACGAGGCTGCTCTTAGTAAAACCACCTAATGCTGTCCAAATTATCCCAGGGAAATAAAAGCCAGTAGTATAGTAGGGTTAGGCTTATTTAATATGTATTCTTTATATTGGTTTGTTTAGTGTTTGTTGGTAACCTTTTTTTTTTTTTTTTTTTTTTTGGCAAAGCTGCTCGGTTAAAAAAAGCAGATTAGCTATGAAAGGGTTCAGACCCAGGGAAAAGTAGAGAGTCGTGTAAGCAGAGCACGCCTTTCCTTGACTCTCTGTCGAGAGCTTTTGTGATTCCAGCTGCTCTCTGCCTCAGACGAGGTGCCCTCTGCGTGTGCAGTCATCTAAACAGTGCAGGGTCTGGGACCGTGGAGAATCAAGGCAGTATAGTCATGCTTTGCTTAACGGTGGGGATAAGTTCTGAGGAGTGTGTCATGGTCAGGCAATCTCGAGACTGTGCCGACACCACGGAGTTCCTAACCTGGATGGCAGAGCCTCCTACACACCTAGGCCATGTGGGGACTAATCTGATGGGACCCCCGTTGTTGACTGAAACGTCCCGATGTAGGGCATGACTGTACTTCCCAACTCCAAGGGCACGGAAGTGTAGCCTGTGGGGCTTTGGAAAAGAACAGAGACGCTCAAGGCCTAGTCTGGACCCACTGACTCAGAATCTACTGGGATAGTTCCCGGCTTTAAAGACCAGACGTAGTCCACCTCTGCAGACATCTCATCAACGGATTTTCACGCTGGGCTTTCCCTCATCTGAGAAAACAGGCCAAAGAGATTGTGAGGCTCCATAGTTAGTGTTTTAATACATTTGGCGGGACTCAGTGTTTTTCACGTTCTGTGATACTGGGATCTGCATCTGCACTGTAATGTGTTAAACCTTGAAATCTTGTCCAAAAGTCATGTCATTACCTAGAGAATCCTTCTGTGAATTCCAGGCAGATTGCCATCTTTCTGCTTCCGCCTCCTCACCTTGACAATGGGGAGAATAACGGTAACCTACCTTTTGGATGTGAGATTAAATGAGACAGTTGGTGCAAAGCAGTCGGCACAGGATCTGGCACAAAGTGCAGCCTTCAATCAATTATGATGACAGTAGTTTTGATTTCCCTCCAGTCGGAATATAGTTGAGTTGAAGTTAGTGGCTGTGTCACAGCTGTTGTCTCAGGCTGGTGTCTGCCGCCCTGAGCTAAGCCATAAAATTCCCTGAATAACTTTTCAAAAGCCTGTTAGCCTCTTGAGGCTCCTACACTTTTTTATTTTATTTTATTTATTTATTTTATTGCAGTAACAGTGGATCCTAAGATGATATAGCTTTCAGATGTACGTTGTAATATATTTTGAATTCTGTGTGTAGATTACATCGTGTTCACCACCCGAAAACTAATGATAGTCCGTCACCTCACATGTGAGCCTCATCGCCCCTTTGGCTCTCTCCCCTCCCCCCTCCCCCTATGGTAACCACCAATGCAATCTCCTTTGCTCTGTGCGCGTTTGTCGTTGTTTTTATCTTCTCCTTATGAGTGAGATCACACGGTGTTTGACTTTGTCCTCTGATTTATTTCACTTCACATGATACCCTCAAGGTCCATCGAAGTTGTCACAAATGGGTGGATCTCATCATTTCTTAGGGCCGAGTGGCATTCCATTGTGTATACATACAACATCTTCTTTATCCATTCTTCCCTTGATGGGCACCTAGGTTGCTCCAAGTTTTGGCTGTTGTGAATAATGCTGCAGTGAACCCAGGGGTGCATGTGTCTTTCTGCATTGGTGTTTTCAAGTTCTTTGGATGAATAGCCAGCAGTGGGCTAGCTGGATCCTACATATGGTAGATGTGTTCTTAGTTTTCTGAGGATACTCCATACTGCTTTCCATAGTGGCTGCACCAGTCTGCCCTCCCACCAGCAGTGCAGGAGAGTTCCCTTCTCTGCACATCCTCTCCGACACTTGTCTCTTGTCTTGTTAATTAGAGCCATTCTGACCAGAGTAAGGTGACATCTCCTTGTAGTTGTGATTTGCATTTCTCTGATCGCTAAGGATGTTGAGTCCCTTTCCATATGCCTGTTGGCCATCCGTTATACCTTCTTTGGAGAAATCACTGCTCAGATCTTTTGCCCGCCTTTTCAATTGGGTTGTTGATTTTTTTTGCTGTTGAGATGTATGAGTTCTTTCTGTGTTTTGGATATTAACCCCTTATCCGATATTACGGTTTGCAAGAATCTTCTCCAGTTGTTAGGTTGTGTTTTTGGTTTTGTGGATGGTTTCCTTTGCGGTGCAGAGGATGTTTTTTGACTTTGATGTAGTCCCGTTTGTTCATTTTGTATTTTGTTTCCCTTGCCCAGTCAGACGTGGTACTTGAAAATAGGCTGCTAAGACTGATGTCAAAGAGCACACTGCCTATGTTTGCTTGTAGACGTTGCATGGTTTCGGGTCTGACATTCAAGTGAAAGCCGAGGGAGGAGGCTGCAGTTTCCCCGAGAGCGAGCGTAGCGGGGACCCTGCGTCCCTGTCAGCGCACCTTCCCGCTGCGCGAAGGTCCGAAGCGTGTGGGCGGGGCCGCAGGAGTTCTCCCAGGAGGGTGTCCCCAGTCGCTGTCCGCAGTCCACCGCCAGAGGGGGGGGGGCGGGGCAACGGCCGGGCAGCGTCTGGGCGGCCGGCGCACGCGCGCGAGGAGAGGAGAGGAGAGGAGCGCGCGGCTGCTGGGCCGCCGTCCTGGGAGGCGTGGGAGGCGTCGGCGAGCCGCGCCTGCCTGCCCAGAGCCGAGCCCGGCGGAGTCCGGCCGCGCTGTGTGCTGCTCTCTCCCGGGCCGGGCTCGTCCGTTCCCCCGGCGTCCGTGGACGCCGCTCCGCGTCCCGCTGGGCACAGCAGCCCGGCCCTCCACAGCCACGGCCGCTAGCCTGAGGAGGCCGTCCTTCAGCTCCGCTCTTCTGCTCGCCGGACACGGAGGACCAGGGCGCCTGCGAAGAGGATTCCATCTGAGAGAGGTACCTGGGGGGCGTGGGCCTGGGGGCTGGTGGGAGGCGAGCGTTGTCCCTGAGGAATAGGCTTGTGCGCCAAGAGGTGCCCGTCAGGTCGCGGGACAGCTGTGCGGCGCGGGGAGCGAGGGGGGTCTCTTCGTGCGCTTGAGGCGTTCGTGGAACGGGCGGTGTGTGCCGGGCACGGGGCCAGCCTGGGCGTGCGGTGCCCGGGAGTCGGGCGCTGAAGCGCCACCCGTGGTCTCGGCTCTTGGAAGGACAGACGCGAAGTCGATAAGGACACTGGTCTCGAGGCGTTCTGAGGAGTGCGGGTCTCCCTCTTTTCGAGGCTACGTTCCGTTGGGGTTTTCACGAAGCCTGTTGTGGGCCTGAAGCTCAGGCCGGTTCAGGGAAGTGGCCTGTCGAGGGCCACGTAATATTTGTGTTGCAGAGGCCAGTGCTTTCCAAAGCCCTTGACTGTGCAGAAGTCTACCTGTTAGGGGTGCAGTGGGGGCTGTCCGGGGTGCGTTGTGAGCACAGGTATGTGCCCCACACTTGAAAGTCTGGCAAAGAAAGCGTGAGGCTGGAGGGTGCTCCGTTCGTTCCCTCCTTGCACAGAAAGTCTGGAGAGTTGACTTTGGGACAAGTCCTTCCTTTCCTCTGGTCGGGTGCGTTTCGGTGGCCTGGACACTTGGTGAGCAAGACTGACAGGGTGTTTGACGTACTGGACCTCACAGCCTGGTTGGAAAGGACAGACAGGCAGCACCAATTACCTAGGAGATACGTAAAGGCACTTTCGTGTTGAGTGTTGAGAAATACGGCATTTTACTGTTAGACTTTGTGACTTAGGCAGTGATGTTGAAGCTGAGAGCAGAGGCCTAAAAGACAAGGAGGACTTGTGCGGGAGTGTGTTGGGACAGGGCAAGGGAGGAGGATGGCCTGTCAGAGGAGCTGAAAGAATGCCCTGGAGACTGGGGCCGCCGCGTAGGGACTGTAGGGTGGGGAAGACAAAACTTTTCCATTGAGGCTGGCGCTTTCTCTAGGTTTTTGGAGACTAAGCGTGGTGATTCAGAACGTGGCCTCTGGAGCCAGACTCTGTCAAATGGGTCCTGGCTCTGCCACCTACGGGCTGTGTGAACTTGGGCAAGTTACTGTGCCATTCTGTGTGTCAGTTTCCTGATCTGTAAAACGGGGATGGGTTATCATACACACTCCATAGGTGAGTGTAAAGGTGAGAGGATATTTCATATCCGTAGAGTACTTAGAGCAGTGTCTGGCCTTAGTAGGCGTTAGTAGTGGTTGATTAAAGAATGGGTAAATGCATACCTAAGTATTCAAGGCTTGGAGGCTGTCCCTGGTGAAACGTGTGAACTTGAATGGATTACACCCAACTTTGTTTTGTTTCCTTTGCAGCTTGCAGTTGCTACTGACCGCATCTGCAGCACTGTGGAATTAGAAATAATCTCCCTCGACGAGGCTGCTCTTAGTAAAACCACCTAATGCTGTCCAAATTATCCCAGGGAAATAAAAGCCAGTAGTATAGTAGGGTTAGGCTTATTTAATATGTATTCTTTATATTGGTTTGTTTAGTGTTTGTTGGTAACCTTTTTTTTTTTTTTTTTGGCAAGGCTGCTCGTTTAAAAAAAGCAGATTAGCTATGAAAGGGTTCAGACCCAGGGAAAAGTAGAGAGTCGTGTAAGCAGAGCACGCCTTTCCTTGACTCTCTGTCGAGAGCTTTTGTGATTCCAGCTGCTCTCTGCCTCAGACGAGGTGCCCTCTGCGTGTGCAGTCATCTAAACAGTGCAGGGTCTGGACCGTGGAGAATCCAAGGCAGTATAGTCATGCTTTGCTTAACGGTGGGGATAAGTTCTGAGGAGTGTGTCATGGTCAGGCAATCTCGAGACTGTGCCGACACCACGGAGTCCTAAACCTGGATGGCAGAGCCTCCTACACACCTAGGCCATGTGGGACTAATCTGATGGGACCCCCGTTGTTGACTGAAACGTCCCGATGTAGGGCATGACTGTACTTCCCAACTCCAAGGGCACGGAAGTGTAGCCTGTGGGGCTTTGGAAAAGAACAGAGACGCTCAAGGCCTAGTCTGGACCCACTGACTCAGAATCTACTGGATAGTTCCCGGCTTTAAAGACCAGACGTAGTCCGCCTCTGCAGACATCTCATCAACGGTTTTTCACGCTGGGCTTTCCCTCATCTGAGAAAACAGGCCAAGAGATTGTGAGGCTCCATAGTTAGTGTTTTAATACATTTGCGGGACTCAGTGTTTTTTCACGTTCTGTGATACTGGGAATCTGCATCTGCACTGTAATGTGTTAAACCTTGAAATCTTGTCCAAAAGTCATGTCATTACCTAGAGAATCCTTCTGTGAATTCCAGGCAGATTGCCATCTTTCTGCTTCCGCTCCTCACCTTGACAATGGGGAGAATAACGGTAACCTACCTTTTGGATGTGAGGATTAAATGAGACAGTTGGTGCAAAGCAGTCGGCACAGGATCTGGCACAAAGTGCAGCCTTCAATCAATTATGATGACAGTAGTTTTGATTTCCCTCCAGTCGGAATATAGTGAGTTGAAGTTAGTGGCTGTGTCACAGCTGTGTCTCAGGCTGGTGTCTGCCGCCCTGAGCTAAGCCATAAAATTCCCTGGAATAACTTTTCAAAAGCCTGTTAGCCTCTTGAGGCTCCTACCACTTTTTTATTTTATTTTATTTTATTTTATTTTATTGCAGTAACAGTGGATCCTAAGATGATATAGCTTTCAGATGTACGTTGTAATATATTTTGAATTCTGTGTGTAGATTACATCGTGTTCACCACCCGAAAACTAATGATAGTCCGTCACCTCACATGTGAGCCTCATCGCCCCTTTGGCTCTCTCCCCTCCCCCCTCCCCCTATGGTAACCACCAATGCAATCTCCTTTGCTCTGTGCGCGTTTGTCGTTGTTTTTATCTTCTCCTTATGAGTGAGATCACACGGTGTTTGACTTTGTCCCTCTGATTTATTTCACTTCACATGATACCCTCAAGGTCCATCGAAGTTGTCACAAATGGGCGGATCTCATCATTTCTTAGGGCCGAGTGGCATTCCATTGTGTATACATACCACATCTTCTTTATCCATTCTTCCCTTGATGGGCACCTAGGTTGCTTCCAAGTTTTGGCTGTTGTGAATAATGCTGCAGTGAACCCAGGGGTGCATGTGTCTTTCTGCATTGGTGTTTTCAAGTTCTTTGGATGAATAGCCAGCAGTGGGCTAGCTGGATCCTACATATGGTAGATGTGTTCTTAGTTTTCTGAGGATACTCCATACTGCTTTCCATAGTGGCTGCACCAGTCTGCCCTCCCACCAGCAGTGCAGGAGAGTTCCCTTCTCTGCACATCCTCTCCGACACTTGTCTCTTGTCTTGTTAATTAGAGCCATTCTGACCAGAGTAAGGTGACATCTCCTTGTAGTTGTGATTTGCATTTCTCTGATCGCTAAGGATGTTGAGTCCCTTTCCATATGCCTGTTGGCCATCCGTATACCTTCTTTGGAGAAATCACTGCTCAGATCTTTTGCCCGCCTTTTCAATTGGGTTGTTGATTTTTTTTGCTGTTGAGATGTATGAGTTCTTTCTGTGTTTTGGATATTAACCCCTTATCCGATATACGGTTTGCAAGAATCTTCTCCCAGTTGTTAGGTTGTGTTTTGGTTTTGTGGATGGTTTCCTTTGCGGTGCAGAGGATGTTTTTTGACTTTGATGTAGTCCCGTTTGTTCATTTTGTATTTTGTTTCCCTTGCCCAGTCAGACGTGGTACTTGAAAATAGGCTGCTAAGACTGATGTCAAAGAGCACACTGCCTATGTTTGCTTGTAGACGTTGCATGGTTTCGGGTCTGACATTCAAGTGAAAGCCGAGGGAGGAGGCTGCAGTTCCCCGAGAGCGAGCGTAGCGGGGACCCTGCGTCCCTGTCAGCGCACCTTCCCGCTGCGCGAAGGTCCGAAGCGTGTGGGCGGGGCCGCAGGAGTTCTCCCAGGAGGGTGTCCCCGTCGCTGTCCGCAGTCCACCGCCAGAGGGGGGGGGCGGGGCAACGGCCGGGCAGCGTCTGGGCGGCGGCGCGCGCGCGCGAGGAGAGGAGAGGAGAGGAGCGCGCGGCTGCTGGGCCGCCGTCCTGGGAGGCGTGGGAGGCGTCGGCGAGCCGCGCCTGCCTGCCCAGAGCCAAGCCCGGCGGAGTCCGGCCGCGCTGTGCTGCTCTCTCCCGGGCCGGGCTCGTCCGTTCCCCCGGCGTCCGTGGACGCCGCTCCGCGTCCCCGCTGGGCACAGCAGCCCGGGCCCTCCACAGCCACGGCCGCTAGCCTGAGGAGGCCGTCCTTCAGCTCCCGCTCTTCCTGCTCGCCGGACACGGAGGACCAGGGCGCCTGCGAAGAGGATTCCATCTGAGAGAGGTACCTGGGGGGCGTGGGCCTGGGGGCTGGTGGGAGGCGAGCGTGTCCCTGAGGAATAGGCTTGTGCGCCAAGAGGTGCCCGTCAGGTCGCGGGACAGCTGTGCGGCGCGGGGAGCGAGGGGGGTCTCTTCGTCCGCTTGAGGCGTTCGTGGAACGGGCGGTGTTGTGCCGGGCACGGGGCCAGCCTGGGCGTGCGGTGCCCGGGAGTCGGGCGCTGAAGCGCCACCCGTGGTCTCGGCTTCTTGGAAGGACAGACGCGAAGTCGATAAGGACACTGGTCTCGAGGCGTTCTGAGGAGTGCGGGTCTCCCTCTTTTCGAGGCTACGTTCCGTTGGGGTTTTCACGAAGCCTGTTGTGGGCCTGAAGCTCAGGCCGGTTCAGGGGAAGTGGCCTGTCGAGGGCCACGTAATATTTGTGTGCAGAGGCCAGTGCTTTCCAAAGCCCTTGACTGTGCAGAAGTCTACCTGTTAGGGGTGCAGTGGGGGCTGTCCGGGGAGCGTTGTGAGCACAGGTATGTGCCCCACACTTGAAAGTCTGGCAAAGAAAGCGTGAGGCTGGAGGGTGCTCCGTTCGTTCCCTCCTTGCACAGAAAGTCTGGAGAGTTGACTTTGGGACAAGTCCTTCCTTTCCTCTGGTCGGTGCGTGTTCGGTGGCCTGGACACTTGGTGAGCAAGACTGACAGGGTGTTTGACGTACTGGACCTCACAGCCTGGTTGGAAAGGACAGACAGGCAGCAACCAATTACCTAGGAGATACGTAAAGGCACTTTCGTGTTGAGTGTTGAGAAATACGGCATTTTACTGTTAGACTTTGTGACTTAGGCAGTGATGTTGAAGCTGAGAGCAGAGGCCTAAAAGACAAGGAGGACTTGTGCGGGAGAGTGTTGGGACAGGGCAAGGGAGGAGGATGGCCTGTCAGAGGAGCTGAAAGAATGCCCTGGAGACTGGGGCCGCCGCGTAGGGACTGTAGGGTGGGGAAGACAAAACTTTTCCATTGAGGCTGGCGCTTTCTCTAGGTTTTTGGAGACTAAGCGTGGTGATTCAGAACGTGGCCTCTGGAGCCAGACTCTGTCAAATGGGTCCTGGCTCTGCCACCTACGGGCTGTGTGAACTTGGGCAAGTTACTGTGCCATTCTGTGTGTCAGTTTCCTGATCTGTAAAACGGGGATGGTTATCATACACACTCCATAGGTGAGTGTAAAGGTGAGAGGATATTTCATATCCGTAGAGTACTTAGAGCAGTGTCTGGCCTTTAGTAGGCGTTAGTAGTGGTTGATTAAAGAAATGGGTAAATGCATACCTAAGTATTCAAGGCTTGGAGGCTGTCCCTGGTGAAACGTGTGAACTTGAATGGATTACACCCAACTTTGTTTTGTTTCCTTTGCAGCTTGCAGTTGCTACTGACCGCATCTGCAGCACTGTGGAATTAGAAATAATCTCCCTCGACGAGGCTGCTCTTAGTAAAACCACCTAATGCTGTCCAAATTATCCCAGGGAAATAAAAGCCAGTAGTATAGTAGGGTTAGGCTTATTTAATATGTATTCTTTATATTGGTTTGTTTAGTGTTTGTTGGTAACCTTTTTTTTTTTTTTTTGGCAAAGCTGCTCGGTTAAAAAAAGCAGATTAGCTATGAAAGGGTTCAGACCCAGGGAAAAGTAGAGAGTCGTGTAAGCAGAGCACGCCTTTCCTTGACTCTCTGTCGAGAGCTTTTGTGATTCCAGCTGCTCTCTGCCTCAGACGAGGTGCCCTCTGCGTGTGCAGTCATCTAAACAGTGCAGGGTCTGGGACCGTGGAGAATCCAAGGCAGTATAGTCATGCTTTGCTTAACGGTGGGGATAAGTTCTGAGGAGTGTGTCATGGTCAGGCAATCTCGAGACTGTGCCGACACCACGGAGTTCCTAAACCTGGATGGCAGAGCCTCCTACACACCTAGGCCATGTGGGACTAATCTGATGGACCCCCGTTGTTGACTGAAACGTCCCGATGTAGGGCATGACTGTACTTCCCAACTCCAAGGGCACGGAAGTGTAGCCTGTGGGGCTTTGGAAAAGAACAGAGACGCTCAAGGCCTAGTCTGGACCCACTGACTCAGAATCTACTGGGATAGTTCCCGGCTTTAAAGACCAGACGTAGTCCGCCTCTGCAGACATCTCATCAACGGTTTTTCACGCTGGGCTTTCCCTCATCTGAGAAAACAGGCCAAGAGATTGTGAGGCTCCATAGTTAGTGTTTTAATACATTTGGCGGGACTCAGTGTTTTTCACGTTCTGTGATACTGGGATCTGCATCTGCACTGTAATGTGTTAAACCTTGAAATCTTGTCCAAAAGTCATGTCATTACCTAGAGAATCCTTCTGTGAATTCCAGGCAGATTGCCATCTTTCTGCTTCCGCCTCCTCACCTTGACAATGGGGAGAATAACGGTAACCTACCTTTTGGATGTGAGGATTAAATGAGACAGTTGGTGCAAAGCAGTCGGCACAGGATCTGGCACAAAGTGCAGCCTTCAATCAATTATGATGACAGTAGTTTTGATTTCCCTCCAGTCGGAATATAGTTGAGTTGAAGTTAGTGGCTGTGTCACAGCTGTGTCTCAGGCTGGTGTCTGCCGCCCTGAGCTAAGCCATAAAATTCCCTGGAATAACTTTTCAAAAGCCTGTTAGCCTCTTGAGGCTCCTACACTTTTTTATTTTATTTTATTTTATTTTATTTTATTGCAGTAACAGTGGATCCTAAGATGATATAGCTTTCAGATGTACGTTGTAATATATTTTGAATTCTGTGTGTAGATTACATCGTGTTCACCACCCGAAAACTAATGATAGTCCGTCACCTCACATGTGAGCCTCATCGCCCCTTTGGCTCTCTCCCCTCCCCCCTCCCCCTATGGTAACCACCAATGCAATCTCCTTTGCTCTGTGCGCGTTTGTCGTTGTTTTTATCTTCTCCTTATGAGTGAGATCACACGGTGTTTGACTTTGTCCCTCTGATTTATTTCACTTCACATGATACCCTCAAGGTCCATCGAAGTTGTCACAAATGGGCGGATCTCATCATTTCTTAGGGCCGAGTGGCATTCCATTGTGTATACATACCACATCTTCTTTATCCATTCTTCCCTTGATGGGCACCTAGGTTGCTTCCAAGTTTTGGCTGTTGTGAATAATGCTGCAGTGAACCCAGGGGTGCATGTGTCTTTCTGCATTGGTGTTTTCAAGTTCTTTGGATGAATAGCCAGCAGTGGGCTAGCTGGATCCTACATATGGTAGATGTGTTCTTAGTTTTCTGAGGATACTCCATACTGCTTTCCATAGTGGCTGCACCAGTCTGCCCTCCCACCAGCAGTGCAGGAGAGTTCCCTTCTCTGCACATCCTCTCCGACACTTGTCTCTTGTCTTGTTAATTAGAGCCATTCTGACCAGAGTAAGGTGACATCTCCTTGTAGTTGTGATTTGCATTTCTCTGATCGCTAAGGATGTTGAGTCCCTTTCCATATGCCTGTTGGCCATCCGTATACCTTCTTTGGAGAAATCACTGCTCAGATCTTTTGCCCGCCTTTTCAATTGGGTTGTTGATTTTTTTTGCTGTTGAGATGTATGAGTTCTTTCTGTGTTTTGGATATTAACCCCTTATCCGATATACGGTTTGCAAGAATCTTCTCCCAGTTGTTAGGTTGTGTTTTGGTTTTGTGGATGGTTTCCTTTGCGGTGCAGAGGATGTTTTTTGACTTTGATGTAGTCCCGTTTGTTCATTTTGTATTTTGTTTCCCTTGCCCAGTCAGACGTGGTACTTGAAAATAGGCTGCTAAGACTGATGTCAAAGAGCACACTGCCTATGTTTGCTTGTAGACGTTGCATGGTTTCGGGTCTGACATTCAAGTGAAAGCCGAGGGAGGAGGCTGCAGTTCCCCGAGAGCGAGCGTAGCGGGGACCCTGCGTCCCTGTCAGCGCACCTTCCCGCTGCGCGAAGGTCCGAAGCGTGTGGGCGGGGCCGCAGGAGTTCTCCCAGGAGGGTGTCCCCGTCGCTGTCCGCAGTCCACCGCCAGAGGGGGGGGGCGGGGCAACGGCCGGGCAGTGTCTGGGCGGCGGCGCGCGCGCGCGAGGAGAGGAGAGGAGAGGAGCGCGCGGCTGCTGGGCCGCCGTCCTGGGAGGCGTGGGAGGCGTCGGCGAGCCGCGCCTGCCTGCCCAGAGCCGAGCCCGGCGGAGTCCGGCCGCGCTGTGCTGCTCTCTCCCGGGCCGGGCTCGTCCGTTCCCCCGGCGTCCGTGGACGCCGCTCCGCGTCCCCGCTGGGCACAGCAGCCCGGGCCCTCCACAGCCACGGCCGCTAGCCTGAGGAGGCCGTCCTTCAGCTCCCGCTCTTCCTGCTCGCCGGACACGGAGGACCAGGGCGCCTGCGAAGAGGATTCCATCTGAGAGAGGTACCTGGGGGGCGTGGGCCTGGGGGCTGGTGGGAGGCGAGCGTGTCCCTGAGGAATAGGCTTGTGCGCCAAGAGGTGCCCGTCAGGTCGCGGGACAGCTGTGCGGCGCGGGGAGCGAGGGGGGTCTCTTCGTGCGCTTGAGGCGTTCGTGGAACGGGCGGTGTGTGCCGGGCACGGGGCCAGCCTGGGCGTGCGGTGCCCGGGAGTCGGGCGCTGAAGCGCCACCCGTGGTCTCGGCTTCTTGGAAGGACAGACGCGAAGTCGATAAGGACACTGGTCTCGAGGCGTTCTGAGGAGTGCGGGTCTCCCTCTTTTCGAGGCTACGTTCCGTTGGGGTTTTCACGAAGCCTGTTGTGGGCCTGAAGCTCAGGCCGGTTCAGGGGAAGTGGCCTGTCGAGGGCCACGTAATATTTGTGTGCAGAGGCCAGTGCTTTCCAAAGCCCTTGACTGTGCAGAAGTCTACCTGTTAGGGGTGCAGTGGGGGCTGTCCGGGGAGCGTTGTGAGCACAGGTATGTGCCCCACACTTGAAAGTCTGGCAAAGAAAGCGTGAGGCTGGAGGGTGCTCCGTTCGTTCCCTCCTTGCACAGAAAGTCTGGAGAGTTGACTTTGGGACAAGTCCTTCCTTTCCTCTGGTCGGTGCGTGTTCGGTGGCCTGGACACTTGGTGAGCAAGACTGACAGGGTGTTTGACGTACTGGACCTCACAGCCTGGTTGGAAAGGACAGACAGGCAGCAACCAATTACCTAGGAGATACGTAAAGGCACTTTCGTGTTGAGTGTTGAGAAATACGGCATTTTACTGTTAGACTTTGTGACTTAGGCAGTGATGTTGAAGCTGAGAGCAGAGGCCTAAAAGACAAGGAGGACTTGTGCGGGAGAGTGTTGGGACAGGGCAAGGGAGGAGGATGGCCTGTCAGAGGAGCTGAAAGAATGCCCTGGAGACTGGGGCCGCCGCGTAGGGACTGTAGGGTGGGGAAGACAAAACTTTTCCATTGAGGCTGGCGCTTTCTCTAGGTTTTTGGAGACTAAGCGTGGTGATTCAGAACGTGGCCTCTGGAGCCAGACTCTGTCAAATGGGTCCTGGCTCTGCCACCTACGGGCTGTGTGAACTTGGGCAAGTTACTGTGCCATTCTGTGTGTCAGTTTCCTGATCTGTAAAACGGGGATGGTTATCATACACACTCCATAGGTGAGTGTAAAGGTGAGAGGATATTTCATATCCGTAGAGTACTTAGAGCAGTGTCTGGCCTTTAGTAGGCGTTAGTAGTGGTTGATTAAAGAAATGGGTAAATGCATACCTAAGTATTCAAGGCTTGGAGGCTGTCCCTGGTGAAACGTGTGAACTTGAATGGATTACACCCAACTTTGTTTTGTTTCCTTTGCAGCTTGCAGTTGCTACTGACCGCATCTGCAGCACTGTGGAATTAGAAATAATCTCCCTCGACGAGGCTGCTCTTAGTAAAACCACCTAATGCTGTCCAAATTATCCCAGGGAAATAAAAGCCAGTAGTATAGTAGGGTTAGGCTTATTTAATATGTATTCTTTATATTGGTTTGTTTAGTGTTTGTTGGTAACCTTTTTTTTTTTTTTTTTTTTTTTTTTTTGGCAAAGCTGCTCGGTTAAAAAAAGCAGATTAGCTATGAAAGGGTTCAGACCCAGGGAAAAGTAGAGAGTCGTGTAAGCAGAGCACGCCTTTCCTTGACTCTCTGTCGAGAGCTTTTGTGATTCCAGCTGCTCTCTGCCTCAGACGAGGTGCCCTCTGCGTGTGCAGTCATCTAAACAGTGCAGGGTCTGGGACCGTGGAGAATCCAAGGCAGTATAGTCATGCTTTGCTTAACGGTGGGGATAAGTTCTGAGGAGTGTGTCATGGTCAGGCAATCTCGAGACTGTGCCGACACCACGGAGTTCCTAAACCTGGATGGCAGAGCCTCCTACACACCTAGGCCATGTGGGACTAATCTGATGGGACCCCCGTTGTTGACTGAAACGTCCCGATGTAGGGCATGACTGTACTTCCCAACTCCAAGGGCACGGAAGTGTAGCCTGTGGGGCTTTGGAAAAGAACAGAGACGCTCAAGGCCTACTCTGGACCCACTGACTCAGAATCTACTGGGATAGTTCCCGGCTTTAAAGACCAGACGTAGTCCGCCTCTGCAGACATCTCATCAACGGTTTTTCACGCTGGGCTTTCCCTCATCTGAGAAAAAAGGCCAAGAGATTGTGAGGCTCCATAGTTAGTGTTTTAATACATTTGGCGGGACTCAGTGTTTTTCACGTTCTGTGATACTGGGATCTGCATCTGCACTGTAATGTGTTAAACCTTGAAATCTTGTCCAAAAGTCATGTCATTACCTAGAGAATCCTTCTGTGAATTCCAGGCAGATTGCCATCTTTCTGCTTCCGCCTCCTCACCTTGACAATGGGGAGAATAACGGTAACCTACCTTTTGGATGTGAGGATTAAATGAGACAGTTGGTGCAAAGCAGTCGGCACAGGATCTGGCACAAAGTGCAGCCTTCAATCAATTATGATGACAGTAGTTTTGATTTCCCTCCAGTCGGAATATAGTTGAGTTGAAGTTAGTGGCTGTGTCACAGCTGTGTCTCAGGCTGGTGTCTGCCGCCCTGAGCTAAGCCATAAAATTCCCTGGAATAACTTTTCAAAAGCCTGTTAGCCTCTTGAGGCTCCTACACTTTTTTATTTTATTTTATTTTATTTTATTTTATTGCAGTAACAGTGGATCCTAAGATGATATAGCTTTCAGATGTACGTTGTAATATATTTTGAATTCTGTGTGTAGATTACATCGTGTTCACCACCCGAAAACTAATGATAGTCCGTCACCTCACATGTGAGCCTCATCGCCCCTTTGGCTCTCTCCCCTCCCCCCTCCCCCTATGGTAACCACCAATGCAATCTCCTTTGCTCTGTGCGCGTTTGTCGTTGTTTTTATCTTCTCCTTATGAGTGAGATCACACGGTGTTTGACTTTGTCCCTCTGATTTATTTCACTTCACATGATACCCTCAAGGTCCATCGAAGTTGTCACAAATGGGCGGATCTCATCATTTCTTAGGGCCGAGTGGCATTCCATTGTGTATACATACCACATCTTCTTTATCCATTCTTCCCTTGATGGGCACCTAGGTTGCTTCCAAGTTTTGGCTGTTGTGAATAATGCTGCAGTGAACCCAGGGGTGCATGTGTCTTTCTGCATTGGTGTTTTCAAGTTCTTTGGATGAATAGCCAGCAGTGGGCTAGCTGGATCCTACATATGGTAGATGTGTTCTTAGTTTTCTGAGGATACTCCATACTGCTTTCCATAGTGGCTGCACCAGTCTGCCCTCCCACCAGCAGTGCAGGAGAGTTCCCTTCTCTGCACATCCTCTCCGACACTTGTCTCTTGTCTTGTTAATTAGAGCCATTCTGACCAGAGTAAGGTGACATCTCCTTGTAGTTGTGATTTGCATTTCTCTGATCGCTAAGGATGTTGAGTCCCTTTCCATATGCCTGTTGGCCATCCGTATACCTTCTTTGGAGAAATCACTGCTCAGATCTTTTGCCCGCCTTTTCAATTGGGTTGTTGATTTTTTTTGCTGTTGAGATGTATGAGTTCTTTCTGTGTTTTGGATATTAACCCCTTATCCGATATACGGTTTGCAAGAATCTTCTCCCAGTTGTTAGGTTGTGTTTTGGTTTTGTGGATGGTTTCCTTTGCGGTGCAGAGGATGTTTTTTGACTTTGATGTAGTCCCGTTTGTTCATTTTGTATTTTGTTTCCCTTGCCCAGTCAGACGTGGTACTTGAAAATAGGCTGCTAAGACTGATGTCAAAGAGCACACTGCCTATGTTTGCTTGTAGACGTTGCATGGTTTCGGGTCTGACATTCAAGTGAAAGCCGAGGGAGGAGGCTGCAGTTCCCCGAGAGCGAGCGTAGCGGGGACCCTGCGTCCCTGTCAGCGCACCTTCCCGCTGCGCGAAGGTCCGAAGCGTGTGGGCGGGGCCGCAGGAGTTCTCCCAGGAGGGTGTCCCCGTCGCTGTCCGCAGTCCACCGCCAGAGGGGGGGGGCGGGGCAACGGCCGGGCAGCGTCTGGGCGGCGGCGCGCTGCGCGCGAGGAGAGGAGAGGAGAGGAGCGCGCGGCTGCTGGGCCGCCGTCCTGGGAGGCGTGGGAGGCGTCGGCGAGCCGCGCCTGCCTGCCCAGAGCCGAGCCCGGCGGAGTCCGGCCGCGCTGTGCTGCTCTCTCCCGGGCCGGGCTCGTCCGTTCCCCCGGCGTCCGTGGACGCCGCTCCGCGTCCCCGCTGGGCACAGCAGCCCGGGCCCTCCACAGCCACGGCCGCTAGCCTGAGGAGGCCGTCCTTCAGCTCCCGCTCTTCCTGCTCGCCGGACACGGAGGACCAGGGCGCCTGCGAAGAGGATTCCATCTGAGAGAGGTACCTGGGGGGCGTGGGCCTGGGGGCTGGTGGGAGGCGAGCGTGTCCCTGAGGAATAGGCTTGTGCGCCAAGAGGTGCCCGTCAGGTCGCGGGACAGCTGTGCGGCGCGGGGAGCGAGGGGGGTCTCTTCGTCCGCTTGAGGCGTTCGTGGAACGGGCGGTGTGTGCCGGGCACGGGGCCAGCCTGGGCGTGCGGTGCCCGGGAGTCGGGCGCTGAAGCGCCACCCGTGGTCTCGGCTTCTTGGAAGGACAGACGCGAAGTCGATAAGGACACTGGTCTCGAGGCGTTCTGAGGAGTGCGGGTCTCCCTCTTTTCGAGGCTACGTTCCGTTGGGGTTTTCACGAAGCCTGTTGTGGGCCTGAAGCTCAGGCCGGTTCAGGGGAAGTGGCCTGTCGAGGGCCACGTAATATTTGTGTGCAGAGGCCAGTGCTTTCCAAAGCCCTTGACTGTGCAGAAGTCTACCTGTTAGGGGTGCAGTGGGGGCTGTCCGGGGAGCGTTGTGAGCACAGGTATGTGCCCCACACTTGAAAGTCTGGCAAAGAAAGCGTGAGGCTGGAGGGTGCTCCGTTCGTTCCCTCCTTGCACAGAAAGTCTGGAGAGTTGACTTTGGGACAAGTCCTTCCTTTCCTCTGGTCGGTGCGTGTTCGGTGGCCTGGACACTTGGTGAGCAAGACTGACAGGGTGTTTGACGTACTGGACCTCACAGCCTGGTTGGAAAGGACAGACAGGCAGCAACCAATTACCTAGGAGATACGTAAAGGCACTTTCGTGTTGAGTGTTGAGAAATACGGCATTTTACTGTTAGACTTTGTGACTTAGGCAGTGATGTTGAAGCTGAGAGCAGAGGCCTAAAAGACAAGGAGGACTTGTGCGGGAGAGTGTTGGGACAGGGCAAGGGAGGAGGATGGCCTGTCAGAGGAGCTGAAAGAATGCCCTGGAGACTGGGGCCGCCGCGTAGGGACTGTAGGGTGGGGAAGACAAAACTTTTCCATTGAGGCTGGCGCTTTCTCTAGGTTTTTGGAGACTAAGCGTGGTGATTCAGAACGTGGCCTCTGGAGCCAGACTCTGTCAAATGGGTCCTGGCTCTGCCACCTACGGGCTGTGTGAACTTGGGCAAGTTACTGTGCCATTCTGTGTGTCAGTTTCCTGATCTGTAAAACGGGGATGGTTATCATACACACTCCATAGGTGAGTGTAAAGGTGAGAGGATATTTCATATCCGTAGAGTACTTAGAGCAGTGTCTGGCCTTTAGTAGGCGTTAGTAGTGGTTGATTAAAGAAATGGGTAAATGCATACCTAAGTATTCAAGGCTTGGAGGCTGTCCCTGGTGAAACGTGTGAACTTGAATGGATTACACCCAACTTTGTTTTGTTTCCTTTGCAGCTTGCAGTTGCTACTGACCGCATCTGCAGCACTGTGGAATTAGAAATAATCTCCCTCGACGAGGCTGCTCTTAGTAAAACCACCTAATGCTGTCCAAATTATCCCAGGGAAATAAAAGCCAGTAGTATAGTAGGGTTAGGCTTATTTAATATGTATTCTTTATATTGGTTTGTTTAGTGTTTGTTGGTAACCTTTTTTTTTTTTTTTGGCAAAGCTGCTCGGTTAAAAAAAGCAGATTAGCTATGAAAGGGTTCAGACCCAGGGAAAAGTAGAGAGTCGTGTAAGCAGAGCACGCCTTTCCTTGACTCTCTGTCGAGAGCTTTTGTGATTCCAGCTGCTCTCTGCCTCAGACGAGGTGCCCTCTGCGTGTGCAGTCATCTAAACAGTGCAGGGTCTGGGACCGTGGAGAATCCAAGGCAGTATAGTCATGCTTTGCTTAACGGTGGGGATAAGTTCTGAGGAGTGTGTCATGGTCAGGCAATCTCGAGACTGTGCCGACACCACGGAGTTCCTAAACCTGGATGGCAGAGCCTCCTACACACCTAGGCCATGTGGGACTAATCTGATGGGACCCCCGTTGTTGACTGAAACGTCCCGATGTAGGGCATGACTCTACTTCCCAACTCCAAGGGCACGGAAGTGTAGCCTGTGGGGCTTTGGAAAAGAACAGAGACGCTCAAGGCCTAGTCTGGACCCACTGACTCAGAATCTACTGGGATAGTTCCCGGCTTTAAAGACCAGACGTAGTCCGCCTCTGCAGACATCTCATCAACGGTTTTTCACGCTGGGCTTTCCCTCATCTGAGAAAAAAGGCCAAGAGATTGTGAGGCTCCATAGTTAGTGTTTTAATACATTTGGCGGGACTCAGTGTTTTTCACGTTCTGTGATACTGGGATCTGCATCTGCACTGTAATGTGTTAAACCTTGAAATCTTGTCCAAAAGTCATGTCATTACCTAGAGAATCCTTCTGTGAATTCCAGGCAGATTGCCATCTTTCTGCTTCCGCCTCCTCACCTTGACAATGGGGAGAATAACGGTAACCTACCTTTTGGATGTGAGGATTAAATGAGACAGTTGGTGCAAAGCAGTCGGCACAGGATCTGGCACAAAGTGCAGCCTTCAATCAATTATGATGACAGTAGTTTTGATTTCCCTCCAGTCGGAATATAGTTGAGTTGAAGTTAGTGGCTGTGTCACAGCTGTGTCTCAGGCTGGTGTCTGCCGCCCTGAGCTAAGCCATAAAATTCCCTGGAATAACTTTTCAAAAGCCTGTTAGCCTCTTGAGGCTCCTACACTTTTTTATTTTATTTTATTTTATTTTATTTTATTGCAGTAACAGTGGATCCTAAGATGATATAGCTTTCAGATGTACGTTGTAATATATTTTGAATTCTGTGTGTAGATTACATCGTGTTCACCACCCGAAAACTAATGATAGTCCGTCACCTCACATGTGAGCCTCATCGCCCCTTTGGCTCTCTCCCCTCCCCCCTCCCCCTATGGTAACCACCAATGCAATCTCCTTTGCTCTGTGCGCGTTTGTCGTTGTTTTTATCTTCTCCTTATGAGTGAGATCACACGGTGTTTGACTTTGTCCCTCTGATTTATTTCACTTCACATGATACCCTCAAGGTCCATCGAAGTTGTCACAAATGGGCGGATCTCATCATTTCTTAGGGCCGAGTGGCATTCCATTGTGTATACATACCACATCTTCTTTATCCATTCTTCCCTTGATGGGCACCTAGGTTGCTTCCAAGTTTTGGCTGTTGTGAATAATGCTGCAGTGAACCCAGGGGTGCATGTGTCTTTCTGCATTGGTGTTTTCAAGTTCTTTGGATGAATAGCCAGCAGTGGGCTAGCTGGATCCTACATATGGTAGATGTGTTCTTAGTTTTCTGAGGATACTCCATACTGCTTTCCATAGTGGCTGCACCAGTCTGCCCTCCCACCAGCAGTGCAGGAGAGTTCCCTTCTCTGCACATCCTCTCCGACACTTGTCTCTTGTCTTGTTAATTAGAGCCATTCTGACCAGAGTAAGGTGACATCTCCTTGTAGTTGTGATTTGCATTTCTCTGATCGCTAAGGATGTTGAGTCCCTTTCCATATGCCTGTTGGCCATCCGTATACCTTCTTTGGAGAAATCACTGCTCAGATCTTTTGCCCGCCTTTTCAATTGGGTTGTTGATTTTTTTTGCTGTTGAGATGTATGAGTTCTTTCTGTGTTTTGGATATTAACCCCTTATCCGATATACGGTTTGCAAGAATCTTCTCCCAGTTGTTAGGTTGTGTTTTGGTTTTGTGGATGGTTTCCTTTGCGGTGCAGAGGATGTTTTTTGACTTTGATGTAGTCCCGTTTGTTCATTTTGTATTTTGTTTCCCTTGCCCAGTCAGACGTGGTACTTGAAAATAGACTGCTAAGACTGATGTCAAAGAGCACACTGCCTATGTTTGCTTGTAGACGTTGCATGGTTTCGGGTCTGACATTCAAGTGAAAGCCGAGGGAGGAGGCTGCAGTTCCCCGAGAGCGAGCGTAGCGGGGACCCTGCGTCCCTGTCAGCGCACCTTCCCGCTGCGCGAAGGTCCGAAGCGTGTGGGCGGGGCCGCAGGAGTTCTCCCAGGAGGGTGTCCCCGTCGCTGTCCGCAGTCCACCGCCCGAGGGGGGGGGCGGGTCAACGGCCGGACAGCGTCCGGGCGGCGGCGCGCGCGCGCGAGGAGAGGAGAGGAGAGGAGCGCGCGGCTGCTGGGCCGCCGTCCTGGGAGGCGTGGGAGGCGTCGGCGAGCCGCGCCTGCCTGCCCAGAGCCGAGCCCGGCGGAGTCCGGCCGCGCTGTGCTGCTCTCTCCCGGGCCGGGCTCGTCCGTTCCCCCGGCGTCCGTGGACGCCGCTCCGCGTCCCCGCTGGGCACAGCAGCCCGGGCCCTCCACAGCCACGGCCGCTAGCCTGAGGAGGCCGTCCTTCAGCTCCCGCTCTTCCTGCTCGCCGGACACGGAGGACCAGGGCGCCTGCGAAGAGGATTCCATCTGAGAGAGGTACCTGGGGGGCGTGGGCCTGGCGGCTGGTGGGAGGCGAGCGTGTCCCCGAGGAATAGGCTTGTGCGCCGAGAGGTGCCCGTCAGGTCGCGGGACAGCTGTGCGGCGCGGGGAGCGAGGGGGGTCTCTTCGTCCGCTTGAGGCGTTCGTGGAACGGGCGGTGTGTGCCGGGCACGGGGCCAGCCTGGGCGTGCGGTGCCCGGGAGTCGGGCGCTGAAGCGCCACCCGTGGTCTCGGCTTCTTGGAAGGACAGACGCGAAGTCGATAAGGACACTGGTCTCGAGGCGTTCTGAGGAGTGCGGGTCTCCCTCTTTTCGAGGCTACGTTCCGTTGGGGTTTTCACGAAGCCTGTTGTGGGCCTGAAGCTCAGGCCGGTTCAGGGGAAGTGGCCTGTCGAGGGCCACGTAATATTTGTGTGCAGAGGCCAGTGCTTTCCAAAGCCCTTGACTGTGCAGAAGTCTACCTGTTAGGGGTGCAGTGGGGGCTGTCCGGGGAGCGTTGTGAGCACAGGTATGTGCCCCACACTTGAAAGTCTGGCAAAGAAAGCGTGAGGCTGGAGGGTGCTCCGTTCGTTCCCTCCTTGCACAGAAAGTCTGGAGAGTTGACTTTGGGACAAGTCCTTCCTTTCCTCTGGTCGGTGCGTGTTCGGTGGCCTGGACACTTGGTGAGCAAGACTGACAGGGTGTTTGACGTACTGGACCTCACAGCCTGGTTGGAAAGGACAGACAGGCAGCAACCAATTACCTAGGAGATACGTAAAGGCACTTTCGTGTTGAGTGTTGAGAAATACGGCATTTTACTGTTAGACTTTGTGACTTAGGCAGTGATGTTGAAGCTGAGAGCAGAGGCCTAAAAGACAAGGAGGACTTGTGCGGGAGAGTGTTGGGACAGGGCAAGGGAGGAGGATGGCCTGTCAGAGGAGCTGAAAGAATGCCCTGGAGACTGGGGCCGCCGCGTAGGGACTGTAGGGTGGGGAAGACAAAACTTTTCCATTGAGGCTGGCGCTTTCTCTAGGTTTTTGGAGACTAAGCGTGGTGATTCAGAACGTGGCCTCTGGAGCCAGACTCTGTCAAATGGGTCCTGGCTCTGCCACCTACGGGCTGTGTGAACTTGGGCAAGTTACTGTGCCATTCTGTGTGTCAGTTTCCTGATCTGTAAAACGGGGATGGTTATCATACACACTCCATAGGTGAGTGTAAAGGTGAGAGGATATTTCATATCCGTAGAGTACTTAGAGCAGTGTCTGGCCTTTAGTAGGCGTTAGTAGTGGATGATTAAAGAAATGGGTAAATGCATACCTAAGTATGAAAGGCTTGGAGGCTGTCCCTGGTGAAACGTGTGAACTTGAATGGATTACACCCAACTTTGTTTTGTTTCCTTTGCAGCTTGCAGTTGCTACTGACCGCATCTGCAGCACTGTGGAATTAGAAATAATCTCCCTCGACGAGGCTGCTCTTAGTAAAACCACCTAATGCTGTCCAAATTATCCCAGGGAAATAAAAGCCAGTAGTATAGTAGGGTTAGGCTTATTTAATATGTATTCTTTATATTGGTTTGTTTAGTGTTTGTTGGTAACCTTTTTTTTTTTTTTTTTTTTTTGTCAAAGCTGCTCGGTTAAAAAAAGCAGATTAGCTATGAAAGGGTTCAGACCCAGGGAAAAGTAGAGAGTCGTGTAAGCAGAGCACGCCTTTCCTTGACTCTCTGTCGAGAGCTTTTGTGATTCCAGCTGCTCTCTGCCTCAGACGAGGTGCCCTCTGCGTGTGCAGTCATCTAAACAGTGCAGGGTCTGGGACCGTGGAGAATCCAAGGCAGTATAGTCATGCTTTGCTTAACGGTGGGGATAAGTTCTGAGGAGTGTGTCATGGTCAGGCAATCTCGAGACTGTGCCGACACCACGGAGTTCCTAAACCTGGATGGCAGAGCCTCCTACACACCTAGGCCATGTGGGACTAATCTGATGGGACCCCCGTTGTTGACTGAAACGTCCCGATGTAGGGCATGACTGTACTTCCCAACTCCAAGGGCACGGAAGTGTAGCCTGTGGGGCTTTGGAAAAGAACAGAGACGCTCAAGGCCTACTCTGGACCCACTGACTCAGAATCTACTGGGATAGTTCCCGGCTTTAAAGACCAGACGTAGTCCGCCTCTGCAGACATCTCATCAACGGTTTTTCACGCTGGGCTTTCCCTCATCTGAGAAAACAGGCCAAGAGATTGTGAGGCTCCATAGTTAGTGTTTTAATACATTTGGCGGGACTCAGTGTTTTTCACGTTCTGTGATACTGGGATCTGCATCTGCACTGTAATGTGTTAAACCTTGAAATCTTGTCCAAAAGTCATGTCATTACCTAGAGAATCCTTCTGTGAATTCCAGGCAGATTGCCATCTTTCTGCTTCCGCCTCCTCACCTTGACAATGGGGAGAATAACGGTAACCTACCTTTTGGATGTGAGGATTAAATGAGACAGTTGGTGCAAAGCAGTCGGCACAGGATCTGGCACAAAGTGCAGCCTTCAATCAATTATGATGACAGTAGTTTTGATTTCCCTCCAGTCGGAATATAGTTGAGTTGAAGTTAGTGGCTGTGTCACAGCTGTGTCTCAGGCTGGTGTCTGCCGCCCTGAGCTAAGCCATAAAATTCCCTGGAATAACTTTTCAAAAGCCTGTTAGCCTCTTGAGGCTCCTACACTTTTTTATTTTATTTTATTTTATTTTATTTTATTGCAGTAACAGTGGATCCTAAGATGATATAGCTTTCAGATGTACGTTGTAATATATTTTGAATTCTGTGTGTAGATTACATCGTGTTCACCACCCGAAAACTAATGATAGTCCGTCACCTCACATGTGAGCCTCATCGCCCCTTTGGCTCTCTCCCCTCCCCCCTCCCCCTATGGTAACCACCAATGCAATCTCCTTTGCTCTGTGCGCGTTTGTCGTTGTTTTTATCTTCTCCTTATGAGTGAGATCACACGGTGTTTGACTTTGTCCCTCTGATTTATTTCACTTCACATGATACCCTCAAGGTCCATCGAAGTTGTCACAAATGGGCGGATCTCATCATTTCTTAGGGCCGAGTGGCATTCCATTGTGTATACATACCACATCTTCTTTATCCATTCTTCCCTTGATGGGCACCTAGGTTGCTTCCAAGTTTTGGCTGTTGTGAATAATGCTGCAGTGAACCCAGGGGTGCATGTGTCTTTCTGCATTGGTGTTTTCAAGTTCTTTGGATGAATAGCCAGCAGTGGGCTAGCTGGATCCTACATATGGTAGATGTGTTCTTAGTTTTCTGAGGATACTCCATACTGCTTTCCATAGTGGCTGCACCAGTCTGCCCTCCCACCAGCAGTGCAGGAGAGTTCCCTTCTCTGCACATCCTCTCCGACACTTGTCTCTTGTCTTGTTAATTAGAGCCATTCTGACCAGAGTAAGGTGACATCTCCTTGTAGTTGTGATTTGCATTTCTCTGATCGCTAAGGATGTTGAGTCCCTTTCCATATGCCTGTTGGCCATCCGTATACCTTCTTTGGAGAAATCACTGCTCAGATCTTTTGCCCGCCTTTTCAATTGGGTTGTTGATTTTTTTTGCTGTTGAGATGTATGAGTTCTTTCTGTGTTTTGGATATTAACCCCTTATCCGATATACGGTTTGCAAGAATCTTCTCCCAGTTGTTAGGTTGTGTTTTGGTTTTGTGGATGGTTTCCTTTGCGGTGCAGAGGATGTTTTTTGACTTTGATGTAGTCCCGTTTGTTCATTTTGTATTTTGTTTCCCTTGCCCAGTCAGACGTGGTACTTGAAAATAGGCTGCTAAGACTGATGTCAAAGAGCACACTGCCTATGTTTGCTTGTAGACGTTGCATGGTTTCGGGTCTGACATTCAAGTGAAAGCCGAGGGAGGAGGCTGCAGTTCCCCGAGAGCGAGCGTAGCGGGGACCCTGCGTCCCTGTCAGCGCACCTTCCCGCTGCGCGAAGGTCCGAAGCGTGTGGGCGGGGCCGCAGGAGTTCTCCCAGGAGGGTGTCCCCGTCGCTGTCCGCAGTCCACCGCCAGAGGGGGGGGGCGGGGCAACGGCCGGGCAGCGTCTGGGCGGCGGCGCGCTGCGCGCGAGGAGAGGAGAGGAGAGGAGCGCGCGGCTGCTGGGCCGCCGTCCTGGGAGGCGTGGGAGGCGTCGGCGAGCCGCGCCTGCCTGCCCAGAGCCGAGCCCGGCGGAGTCCGGCCGCGCTGTGCTGCTCTCTCCCGGGCCGGGCTCGTCCGTTCCCCCGGCGTCCGTGGACGCCGCTCCGCGTCCCCCGCTGGGCACAGCAGCCCGGGCCCTCCACAGCCACGGCCGCTAGCCTGAGGAGGCCGTCCTTCAGCTCCCGCTCTTCCTGCTCGCCGGACACGGAGGACCAGGGCGCCTGCGAAGAGGATTCCATCTGAGAGAGGTACCTGGGGGGCGTGGGCCTGGGGGCTGGTGGGAGGCGAGCGTGTCCCTGAGGAATAGGCTTGTGCGCCAAGAGGTGCCCGTCAGGTCGCGGGACAGCTGTGCGGCGCGGGGAGCGAGGGGGGTCTCTTCGTGCGCTTGAGGCGTTCGTGGAACGGGCGGTGTGTGCCGGGCACGGGGCCAGCCTGGGCGTGCGGTGCCCGGGAGTCGGGCGCTGAAGCGCCACCCGTGGTCTCGGCTTCTTGGAAGGACAGACGCGAAGTCGATAAGGACACTGGTCTCGAGGCGTTCTGAGGAGTGCGGGTCTCCCTCTTTTCGAGGCTACGTTCCGTTGGGGTTTTCACGAAGCCTGTTGTGGGCCTGAAGCTCAGGCCGGTTCAGGGGAAGTGGCCTGTCGAGGGCCACGTAATATTTGTGTGCAGAGGCCAGTGCTTTCCAAAGCCCTTGACTGTGCAGAAGTCTACCTGTTAGGGGTGCAGTGGGGGCTGTCCGGGGAGCGTTGTGAGCACAGGTATGTGCCCCACACTTGAAAGTCTGGCAAAGAAAGCGTGAGGCTGGAGGGTGCTCCGTTCGTTCCCTCCTTGCACAGAAAGTCTGGAGAGTTGACTTTGGGACAAGTCCTTCCTTTCCTCTGGTCGGTGCGTGTTCGGTGGCCTGGACACTTGGTGAGCAAGACTGACAGGGTGTTTGACGTACTGGACCTCACAGCCTGGTTGGAAAGGACAGACAGGCAGCAACCAATTACCTAGGAGATACGTAAAGGCACTTTCGTGTTGAGTGTTGAGAAATACGGCATTTTACTGTTAGACTTTGTGACTTAGGCAGTGATGTTGAAGCTGAGAGCAGAGGCCTAAAAGACAAGGAGGACTTGTGCGGGAGAGTGTTGGGACAGGGCAAGGGAGGAGGATGGCCTGTCAGAGGAGCTGAAAGAATGCCCTGGAGACTGGGGCCGCCGCGTAGGGACTGTAGGGTGGGGAAGACAAAACTTTTCCATTGAGGCTGGCGCTTTCTCTAGGTTTTTGGAGACTAAGCGTGGTGATTCAGAACGTGGCCTCTGGAGCCAGACTCTGTCAAATGGGTCCTGGCTCTGCCACCTACGGGCTGTGTGAACTTGGGCAAGTTACTGTGCCATTCTGTGTGTCAGTTTCCTGATCTGTAAAACGGGGATGGTTATCATACACACTCCATAGGTGAGTGTAAAGGTGAGAGGATATTTCATATCCGTAGAGTACTTAGAGCAGTGTCTGGCCTTTAGTAGGCGTTAGTAGTGGTTGATTAAAGAAATGGGTAAATGCATACCTAAGTATTCAAGGCTTGGAGGCTGTCCCTGGTGAAACGTGTGAACTTGAATGGATTACACCCAACTTTGTTTTGTTTCCTTTGCAGCTTGCAGTTGCTACTGACCGCATCTGCAGCACTGTGGAATTAGAAATAATCTCCCTCGACGAGGCTGCTCTTAGTAAAACCACCTAATGCTGTCCAAATTATCCCAGGGAAATAAAAGCCAGTAGTATAGTAGGGTTAGGCTTATTTAATATGTATTCTTTATATTGGTTTGTTTAGTGTTTGTTGGTAACCTTTTTTTTTTTTTTTTGGCAAAGCTGCTCGGTTAAAAAAAGCAGATTAGCTATGAAAGGGTTCAGACCCAGGGAAAAGTAGAGAGTCGTGTAAGCAGAGCACGCCTTTCCTTGACTCTCTGTCGAGAGCTTTTGTGATTCCAGCTGCTCTCTGCCTCAGACGAGGTGCCCTCTGCGTGTGCAGTCATCTAAACAGTGCAGGGTCTGGGACCGTGGAGAATCCAAGGCAGTATAGTCATGCTTTGCTTAACGGTGGGGATAAGTTCTGAGGAGTGTGTCATGGTCAGGCAATCTCGAGACTGTGCCGACACCACGGAGTTCCTAAACCTGGATGGCAGAGCCTCCTACACACCTAGGCCATGTGGGACTAATCTGATGGGACCCCCGTTGTTGACTGAAACGTCCCGATGTAGGGCATGACTGTACTTCCCAACTCCAAGGGCACGGAAGTGTAGCCTGTGGGGCTTTGGAAAAGAACAGAGACGCTCAAGGCCTACTCTGGACCCACTGACTCAGAATCTACTGGGATAGGTCCCGCCTTTAAAGACCAGACGTAGTCCGCCTCTGCAGACATCTCATCAACGGTTTTCACGC
This sequence comes from Equus caballus, assembly GCF_041296265.1. Taxonomy (NCBI): domain Eukaryota; kingdom Metazoa; phylum Chordata; class Mammalia; order Perissodactyla; family Equidae; genus Equus; species Equus caballus. The sequence goes on from NW_027222160.1 coordinate 28,859, forward strand.
TGGGCTTTCCCTCATCTGAGAAAAAAGGCCAAGAGATTGTGAGGCTCCATAGTTAGTGTTTTAATACATTTGGCGGGACTCAGTGTTTTTCACGTTCTGTGATACTGGGATCTGCATCTGCACTGTAATGTGTTAAACCTTGAAATCTTGTCCAAAAGTCATGTCATTACCTAGAGAATCCTTCTGTGAATTCCAGGCAGATTGCCATCTTTCTGCTTCCGCCTCCTCACCTTGACAATGGGGAGAATAACGGTAACCTACCTTTTGGATGTGAGGATTAAATGAGACAGTTGGTGCAAAGCAGTCGGCACAGGATCTGGCACAAAGTGCAGCCTTCAATCAATTATGATGACAGTAGTTTTGATTTCCCTCCAGTCGGAATATAGTTGAGTTGAAGTTAGTGGCTGTGTCACAGCTGTGTCTCAGGCTGGTGTCTGCCGCCCTGAGCTAAGCCATAAAATTCCCTGGAATAACTTTTCAAAAGCCTGTTAGCCTCTTGAGGCTCCTACACTTTTTTATTTTATTTTATTTTATTTTATTTTATTGCAGTAACAGTGGATCCTAAGATGATATAGCTTTCAGATGTACGTTGTAATATATTTTGAATTCTGTGTGTAGATTACATCGTGTTCACCACCCGAAAACTAATGATAGTCCGTCACCTCACATGTGAGCCTCATCGCCCCTTTGGCTCTCTCCCCTCCCCCCTCCCCCTATGGTAACCACCAATGCAATCTCCTTTGCTCTGTGCGCGTTTGTCGTTGTTTTTATCTTCTCCTTATGAGTGAGATCACACGGTGTTTGACTTTGTCCCTCTGATTTATTTCACTTCACATGATACCCTCAAGGTCCATCGAAGTTGTCACAAATGGGCGGATCTCATCATTTCTTAGGGCCGAGTGGCATTCCATTGTGTATACATACCACATCTTCTTTATCCATTCTTCCCTTGATGGGCACCTAGGTTGCTTCCAAGTTTTGGCTGTTGTGAATAATGCTGCAGTGAACCCAGGGGTGCATGTGTCTTTCTGCATTGGTGTTTTCAAGTTCTTTGGATGAATAGCCAGCAGTGGGCTAGCTGGATCCTACATATGGTAGATGTGTTCTTAGTTTTCTGAGGATACTCCATACTGCTTTCCATAGTGGCTGCACCAGTCTGCCCTCCCACCAGCAGTGCAGGAGAGTTCCCTTCTCTGCACATCCTCTCCGACACTTGTCTCTTGTCTTGTTAATTAGAGCCATTCTGACCAGAGTAAGGTGACATCTCCTTGTAGTTGTGATTTGCATTTCTCTGATCGCTAAGGATGTTGAGTCCCTTTCCATATGCCTGTTGGCCATCCGTATACCTTCTTTGGAGAAATCACTGCTCAGATCTTTTGCCCGCCTTTTCAATTGGGTTGTTGATTTTTTTTGCTGTTGAGATGTATGAGTTCTTTCTGTGTTTTGGATATTAACCCCTTATCCGATATACGGTTTGCAAGAATCTTCTCCCAGTTGTTAGGTTGTGTTTTGGTTTTGTGGATGGTTTCCTTTGCGGTGCAGAGGATGTTTTTTGACTTTGATGTAGTCCCGTTTGTTCATTTTGTATTTTGTTTCCCTTGCCCAGTCAGACGTGGTACTTGAAAATAGGCTGCTAAGACTGATGTCAAAGAGCACACTGCCTATGTTTGCTTGTAGACGTTGCATGGTTTCGGGTCTGACATTCAAGTGAAAGCCGAGGGAGGAGGCTGCAGTTCCCCGAGAGCGAGCGTAGCGGGGACCCTGCGTCCCTGTCAGCGCACCTTCCCGCTGCGCGAAGGTCCGAAGCGTGTGGGCGGGGCCGCAGGAGTTCTCCCAGGAGGGTGTCCCCGTCGCTGTCCGCAGTCCACCGCCGGAGGGGGTGGCGGGGCAACGGCCGGACAGCGTCTGGGCGGCGGCGCGCGCGCGCGCGAGGAGAGGAGAGGAGAGGAGCGCGCGGCTGCTGGGCCGCCGTCCTGGGAGGCGTGGGAGGCGTCGGCGAGCCGCGCCTGCCTGCCCAGAGCCGAGCCCGGCGGAGTCCGGCCGCGCTGTGCTGCTCTCTCCCGGGCCGGGCTCGTCCGTTCCCCCGGCGTCCGTGGACGCCGCTCCGCGTCCCCGCTGGGCACAGCAGCCCGGGCCCTCCACAGCCACGGCCGCTAGCCTGAGGAGGCCGTCCTTCAGCTCCCGCTCTTCCTGCTCGCCGGACACGGAGGACCAGGGCGCCTGTGAAGAGGATTCCATCTGAGAGAGGTACCTGGGGGGCGTGGGCCTGGGGGCTGGTGGGAGGCGAGCGTGTCCCTGAGGAATAGGCTTGTGCGCCAAGAGGTGCCCGTCAGGTCGCGGGACAGCTGTGCGGCGCGGGGAGCGAGGGGGGTCTCTTCGTGCGCTTGAGGCGTTCGTGGAACGGGCGGTGTGTGCCGGGCACGGGGCCAGCCTGGGCGTGCGGTGCCCGGGAGTCGGGCGCTGAAGCGCCACCCGTGGTCTCGGCTTCTTGGAAGGACAGACGCGAAGTCGATAAGGACACTGGTCTCGAGGCGTTCTGAGGAGTGCGGGTCTCCCTCTTTTCGAGGCTACGTTCCGTTGGGGTTTTCACGAAGCCTGTTGTGGGCCTGAAGCTCAGGCCGGTTCAGGGGAAGTGGCCTGTCGAGGGCCACGTAATATTTGTGTGCAGAGGCCAGTGCTTTCCAAAGCCCTTGACTGTGCAGAAGTCTACCTGTTAGGGGTGCAGTGGGGGCTGTCCGGGGAGCGTTGTGAGCACAGGTATGTGCCCCACACTTGAAAGTCTGGCAAAGAAAGCGTGAGGCTGGAGGGTGCTCCGTTCGTTCCCTCCTTGCACAGAAAGTCTGGAGAGTTGACTTTGGGACAAGTCCTTCCTTTCCTCTGGTCGGTGCGTGTTCGGTGGCCTGGACACTTGGTGAGCAAGACTGACAGGGTGTTTGACGTACTGGACCTCACAGCCTGGTTGGAAAGGACAGACAGGCAGCAACCAATTACCTAGGAGATACGTAAAGGCACTTTCGTGTTGAGTGTTGAGAAATACGGCATTTTACTGTTAGACTTTGTGACTTAGGCAGTGATGTTGAAGCTGAGAGCAGAGGCCTAAAAGACAAGGAGGACTTGTGCGGGAGAGTGTTGGGACAGGGCAAGGGAGGAGGATGGCCTGTCAGAGGAGCTGAAAGAATGCCCTGGAGACTGGGGCCGCCGCGTAGGGACTGTAGGGTGGGGAAGACAAAACTTTTCCATTGAGGCTGGCGCTTTCTCTAGGTTTTTGGAGACTAAGCGTGGTGATTCAGAACGTGGCCTCTGGAGCCAGACTCTGTCAAATGGGTCCTGGCTCTGCCACCTACGGGCTGTGTGAACTTGGGCAAGTTACTGTGCCATTCTGTGTGTCAGTTTCCTGATCTGTAAAACGGGGATGGTTATCATACACACTCCATAGGTGAGTGTAAAGGTGAGAGGATATTTCATATCCGTAGAGTACTTAGAGCAGTGTCTGGCCTTTAGTAGGCGTTAGTAGTGGTTGATTAAAGAAATGGGTAAATGCATACCTAAGTATTCAAGGCTTGGAGGCTGTCCCTGGTGAAACGTGTGAACTTGAATGGATTACACCCAACTTTGTTTTGTTTCCTTTGCAGCTTGCAGTTGCTACTGACCGCATCTGCAGCACTGTGGAATTAGAAATAATCTCCCTCGACGAGGCTGCTCTTAGTAAAACCACCTAATGCTGTCCAAATTATCCCAGGGAAATAAAAGCCAGTAGTATAGTAGGGTTAGGCTTATTTAATATGTATTCTTTATATTGGTTTGTTTAGTGTTTGTTGGTAACCTTTTTTTTTTTTTTTTTTTGGCAAAGCTGCTCGGTTAAAAAAAGCAGATTAGCTATGAAAGGGTTCAGACCCAGGGAAAAGTAGAGAGTCGTGTAAGCAGAGCACGCCTTTCCTTGACTCTCTGTCGAGAGCTTTTGTGATTCCAGCTGCTCTCTGCCTCAGACGAGGTGCCCTCTGCGTGTGCAGTCATCTAAACAGTGCAGGGTCTGGGACCGTGGAGAATCCAAGGCAGTATAGTCATGCTTTGCTTAACGGTGGGGATAAGTTCTGAGGAGTGTGTCATGGTCAGGCAATCTCGAGACAGTGCCGACACCACGGAGTTCCTAAACCTGGATGGCAGAGCCTCCTACACACCTAGGCCATGTGGGACTAATCTGATGGGACCCCCGTTGTTGACTGAAACGTCCCGATGTAGGGCATGACTGTACTTCCCAACTCCAAGGGCACGGAAGTGTAGCCTGTGGGGCTTTGGAAAAGAACAGAGACGCTCAAGGCCTAGTCTGGACCCACTGACTCAGAATCTACTGGGATAGTTCCCGGCTTTAAAGACCAGACGTAGTCCGCCTCTGCAGACATCTCATCAACGGTTTTTCACGCTGGGCTTTCCCTCATCTGAGAAAACAGGCCAAGAGATTGTGAGGCTCCATAGTTAGTGTTTTAATACATTTGGCGGGACTCAGTGTTTTTCACTGTTCTGTGATACTGGGATCTGCATCTGCACTGTAATGTGTTAAACTTGAAATCTTGTCCAAAAGTCATGTCATTACCTAGAGAATCCTTCTGTGAATTCCAGGCAGATTGCCATCTTTCTGCTTCCGCCTCCTCACCCTTGACAATGGGGAGAATAACGGTAACCTACCTTTTGGTGTGAGGATTAAATGAGACAGTTGGTGCAAAAGCAGTCGGCACAGGAATCTGGCACAAAGTGCAGCCTTCAATCAATTATGATGACAGTAGTTTTGATTTCCCTCCAGTCGGAATATAGTTGAGTTGAAGTTAGTGGCTGTGTCACAGCTGTGTCTCAGGCTGGTGTCTGCCGCCCTGAGCTAAGCCATAAAATTCCCTGGAATAACTTTTCAAAAGCCTGTTAGCCTCTTGAGGCTCCTACACTTTTTTATTTTATTTTATTTTATTTTATTTTATTGCAGTAACAGTGGATCCTAAGATGATATAGCTTTCAGATGTACGTTGTAATATAATTTGAATTTCTGTGTGTAGATTACATCGTGTTCACCACCCGAAAACTAATGATAGTCCGTCACCTCACATGTGAGCCTCATCGCCCCTTTGGCTCTCTCCCCTCCCCCCTCCCCCTATGGTAACCACCAATGCAATCTCCTTGCTCTGTGCGCGTTGTCGTTGTTTTTATCTTCTCCTTATGAGTGAGATCACACGGTGTTTGACTTTGTCCCTCTGATTTATTTCACTTCACATGATACCCTCAAGGTCCATCGAAGTTGTCACAATGGGCGGATCTCATCATTTCTTAGGGACGAGTGGCATTCCATTGTGTATACATACCACATCTTCCTTTATCCATTCTTCCTTGATGGGCACCTAGGTTGCTTCCAAGTTTTGGCTGTTGTGAATAATGCTGCAGTGAACCCAGGGTGCATGTGTCTTTCTGCATTGGTGTTTTCAAGTTCTTTGGATGAATAGCCAGCAGTGGGCTAGCTGGATCCTACATATGGTAGATGTGTTCTTAGTTTTTCTGAGGATACTCCATACTGCTTTCCATAGTGGCTGCACCAGTCTGCCCTCCCACCAGCAGTGCAGGAGAGTTCCCTTCTCTGCACATCCTCTCCCGACACTTGTCTCTTGTCTTGTTAATTAGAGCCATTCTGACCAGAGTAAGGTGACATCTCCTTGTAGTTGTGATTTGCATTTCTCTGATCGCTAAGGATGTTGAGTCCCTTTCCATATGCCTGTTGGCCATCCGTATACCTTCTTTGGAGAAATCACTGCTCAGATCTTTTGCCGCCTTTTCAATTGGGTTGTTGATTTTTTTTTGCTGTTGAGATGTATGAGTTCTTTCTGTGTTTTGGATATTAACCCCTTATCCGATATACGGTTTGCAAGAATCTTCTCCCAGTTGTTAGGTTGTGTTTTGGTTTTGTGGATGGTTTCCTTTGCGGTGCAGAGGATGTTTTTTGACTTTGATGTAGTCCCGTTTGTTCATTTTGTATTTTGTTTCCCTTGCCAGTCAGACGTGGTACTTGAAAATAGACTGCTAAGACTGATGTCAAAGAGCACACTGCCTATGTTTGCTTGTAGACGTTGCATGGTTTCGGGTCTGACATTCAAGTGAAAGCCGAGGGAGGAGGCTGCAGTTCCCCGAGAGCGAGCGTAGCGGGGACCCTGCGTCCCTGTCAGCGCACCTTCCCGCTGCGCGAAGGTCCGAAGCGTGTGGGCGGGGCCGCAGGAGTTCTCCCAGGAGGGTGTCCCCGTCGCTGTCCGCAGTCCACCGCCCGAGGGGGGGGGCGGGGCAACGGCCGGACAGCGTCCGGGCGGACGGCGGCGCGCGCGCGAGGAGAGGAGAGGAGAGGAGCGCGCGGCTGCTGGGCCGCCGTCCTGGGAGGCGTGGGAGGCGTCGGCGAGCCGCGCCTGCCTGCCCAGAGCCGAGCCCGGCGGAGTCCGGCCGCGCTGTGCTGCTCTCTCCCGGGCCGGGCTCGTCCGTTCCCCCCCGGCGTCCGTGGACGCCGCTCCGCGTCCCCGCTGGGCACAGCAGCCCGGGCCCTCCACAGCCACGGCCGCTAGCCTGAGGAGGCCGTCCTTCAGCTCCCGCTCTTCCTGCTCGCCGGACACGGAGGACCAGGGCGCCTGCGAAGAGGATTCCATCTGAGAGAGGTACCTGGGGGGCGTGGGCCTGGCGGCTGGTGGGAGGCGAGCGTGTCCCCGAGGAATAGGCTTGTGCGCCGAGAGGTGCCCGTCAGGTCGCGGGACAGCTGTGCGGCGCGGGGAGCGAGGGGGGTCTCTTCGTGCGCTTGAGGCGTTCGTGGAACGGGCGGTGTGTGCCGGGCACGGGGCCAGCCTGGGCGTGCGGTGCCCGGGAGTCGGGCGCTGAAGCGCCACCCGTGGTCTCGGCTTCTTGGAAGGACAGACGCGAAGTCGATAAGGGACACTGGTCTCGAGGCGTTCTGAGGAGTGCGGGTCTCCCTCTTTTCGAGGCTACGTTCCGTTGGGGTTTTCACGAAGCCTGTTGTGGGCCTGAAGCTCAGGCCCGGTTCAGGGGAAGTGGCCTGTCGAGGGCCACGTAATATTTGTGTGCAGAGGCCAGTGCTTTCCAAGCCCTTGACTGTGCAGAAGTCTACCTGTTAGGGGTGCAGTGGGGGCTGTCCGGGGAGCGTTGTGAGCACAGGTATGTGCCCCACACTTGAAAGTCTGGCAAAGAAAGCGTGAGGCTGGAGGGTGCTCCGTTCGTTCCCTCCTTGCACAGAAAGTCTGGAGAGTTGACTTTGGGACAAGTCCTTCCTTTCCTCTGGTCGGTGCGTGTTCGGTGGCCTGGACACTTGGTGAGCAAGACTGACAGGGTGTTTGACGTACTGGACCTCACAGCCTGGTTGGAAAGGACAGACAGGCAGCAACCAATTACCTAGGAGATACGTAAAGGCACTTTCGTGTTGAGTGTTGAGAAATACGGCATTTTACTGTTAGACTTTGTGACTTAGGCAGTGATGTTGAAGCTGAGAGCAGAGGCCTAAAAGACAAGGAGGACTTGTGCGGGAGAGTGTTGGGACAGGGCAAGGGAGGAGGATGGCCTGTCAGAGGAGCTGAAAGAATGCCCTGGAGACTGGGGCCGCCGCGTAGGGACTGTAGGGTGGGGAAGACAAAACTTTTCCATTGAGGCTGGCGCTTTCTCTAGGTTTTTGGAGACTAAGCGTGGTGATTCAGAACGTGGCCTCTGGAGCCAGACTCTGTCAAATGGGTCCTGGCTCTGCCACCTACGGGCTGTGTGAACTTGGGCAAGTTACTGTGCCATTCTGTGTGTCAGTTCCTGATCTGTAAAACGGGGATGGTTATCATACACACTCCATAGGTGAGTGTAAAGGTGAGAGGATATTTCATATCCGTAGAGTACTTAGAGCAGTGTCTGGCCTTTAGTAGGTGTTAGTAGTGGATGATTAAAGAAATGGGTAAATGCATACCTAAGTATGAAAGGCTTGGAGGCTGTCCCTGGTGAAACGTGTGAACTTGAATGGATTACACCCAACTTTGTTTGTTTCCTTTGCAGCTTGCAGTTGCTACTGACCGCATCTGCAGCACTGTGGAATTAGAAATAATCTCCCTCGACGAGGCTGCTCTTAGTAAAAACCACCTAATGCTGTCCAAATTATCCCAGGGAAATAAAAGCCAGTAGTATAGTAGGGTTAGGCTTATTTAATATGTATTCTTTATATTGGTTTGTTTAGTGTTTGTTGGTAACCTTTTTTTTTTTTTTTTTTTGTCAAAGCTGCTCGGTTAAAAAAAGCAGATTAGCTATGAAAGGGTTCAGACCCAGGGAAAAGTAGAGAGTCGTGTAAGCAGAGCACGCCTTTCCTTGACTCTCTGTCGAGAGCTTTTGTGATTCCAGCTGCTCTCTGCCTCAGACGAGGTGCCCTCTGCGTGTGCAGTCATCTAAACAGTGCAGGGTCTGGGACCGTGGAGAATCCAAGGCAGTATAGTCATGCTTTGCTTAACGGTGGGGATAAGTTCTGAGGAGTGTGTCATGGTCAGGCAATCTCGAGACTGTGCCGACACCACGGAGTTCCTAAACCTGGATGGCAGAGCCTCCTACACACCTAGGCCATGTGGGACTAATCTGATGGGACCCCCCGTTGTTGACTGAAACGTCCCGATGTAGGGCATGACTGTACTTCCCAACTCCAAGGGCACGGAAGTGTAGCCTGTGGGGCTTTGGAAAAGAACAGAGACGCTCAAGGCCTAGTCTGGACCCACTGACTCAGAATCTACTGGGATAGTTCCCGGCTTTAAAGACCAGACGTAGTCCGCCTCTGCAGACATCTCATCAACGGTTTTTCACGCTGGGCTTTCCCTCATCTGAGAAAACAGGCCAGAGATTGTGAGGCTCCATAGTTAGTGTTTTAATACATTTGGCGGGACTCAGTGTTTTTCACGTTCTGTGATACTGGGATCTGCATCTGCACTGTAATGTGTTAAACCTTGAAATCTTGTCAAAAGTCATGTCATTACCTAGAGAATCCTTCTGTGAATTCCAGGCAGATTGCCATCTTTCTGCTTCCGCCTCCTCACCTTGACAATGGGGAGAATAACGGTAACCTACCTTTTGGATGTGAGGATTAAATGAGACAGTTGGTGCAAGGCAGTCGGCACAGGATCTGGCACAAAGTGCAGCCTTCAATCAATTATGATGACAGTAGTTTT
>NW_027222161.1:0-24025 GCF_041296265.1 Equus caballus
AGTGTTTGTTGGTAACCTTTTTTTTTTTTTTTTTTTTTTTTTTTGGCAAAGCTGCTCGGTTAAAAAAAGCAGATTAGCTATGAAAGGGTTCAGACCCAGGGAAAAGTAGAGAGTCGTGTAAGCAGAGCACGCCTTTCCTTGACTCTCTGTCGAGAGCTTTTGTGATTCCAGCTGCTCTCTGCCTCAGACGAGGTGCCCTCTGCGTGTGCAGTCATCTAAACAGTGCAGGGTCTGGGACCGTGGAGAATCCAAGGCAGTATAGTCATGCTTTGCTTAACGGTGGGGATAAGTTCTGAGGAGTGTGTCATGGTCAGGCAATCTCGAGACTGTGCCGACACCACGGAGTTCCTAAACCTGGATGGCAGAGCCTCCTACACACCTAGGCCATGTGGGACTAATCTGATGGGACCCCCGTTGTTGACTGAAACGTCCCGATGTAGGGCATGACTGTACTTCCCAACTCCAAGGGCACGGAAGTGTAGCCTGTGGGGCTTTGGAAAAGAACAGAGACGCTCAAGGCCTAGTCTGGACCCACTGACTCAGAATCTACTGGGATAGTTCCCGGCTTTAAAGACCAGACGTAGTCCACCTCTGCAGACATCTCATCAACGGATTTTCACGCTGGGCTTTCCCTCATCTGAGAAAACAGGCCAAGAGATTGTGAGGCTCCATAGTTAGTGTTTTAATACATTTGGCGGGACTCAGTGTTTTTCACGTTCTGTGATACTGGGATCTGCATCTGCACTGTAATGTGTTAAACCTTGAAATCTTGTCCAAAAGTCATGTCATTACCTAGAGAATCCTTCTGTGAATTCCAGGCAGATTGCCATCTTTCTGCTTCCGCCTCCTCACCTTGACAATGGGGAGAATAACGGTAACCTACCTTTTGGATGTGAGGATTAAATGAGACAGTTGGTGCAAAGCAGTCGGCACAGGATCTGGCACAAAGTGCAGCCTTCAATCAATTATGATGACAGTAGTTTTGATTTCCCTCCAGTCGGAATATAGTTGAGTTGAAGTTAGTGGCTGTGTCACAGCTGTGTCTCAGGCTGGTGTCTGCCGCCCTGAGCTAAGCCATAAAATTCCCTGGAATAACTTTTCAAAAGCCTGTTAGCCTCTTGAGGCTCCTACACTTTTTTATTTTATTTTATTTTATTTTATTTTATTGCAGTAACAGTGGATCCTAAGATGATATAGCTTTCAGATGTACGTTGTAATATATTTTGAATTCTGTGTGTAGATTACATCGTGTTCACCACCCGAAAACTAATGATAGTCCGTCACCTCACATGTGAGCCTCATCGCCCCTTTGGCTCTCTCCCCTCCCCCCTCCCCCTATGGTAACCACCAATGCAATCTCCTTTGCTCTGTGCGCGTTTGTCGTTGTTTTTATCTTCTCCTTATGAGTGAGATCACACGGTGTTTGACTTTGTCCCTCTGATTTATTTCACTTCACATGATACCCTCAAGGTCCATCGAAGTTGTCACAAATGGGTGGATCTCATCATTTCTTAGGGCCGAGTGGCATTCCATTGTGTATACATACCACATCTTCTTTATCCATTCTTCCCTTGATGGGCACCTAGGTTGCTTCCAAGTTTTGGCTGTTGTGAATAATGCTGCAGTGAACCCAGGGGTGCATGTGTCTTTCTGCATTGGTGTTTTCAAGTTCTTTGGATGAATAGCCAGCAGTGGGCTAGCTGGATCCTACATATGGTAGATGTGTTCTTAGTTTTCTGAGGATACTCCATACTGCTTTCCATAGTGGCTGCACCAGTCTGCCCTCCCACCAGCAGTGCAGGAGAGTTCCCTTCTCTGCACATCCTCTCCGACACTTGTCTCTTGTCTTGTTAATTAGAGCCATTCTGACCAGAGTAAGGGGACATCTCCTTGTAGTTGTGATTTGCATTTCTCTGATCGCTAAGGATGTTGAGTCCCTTTCCATATGCCTGTTGGCCATCCGTATACCTTCTTTGGAGAAATCACTGCTCAGATCTTTTGCCCGCCTTTTCAATTGGGTTGTTGATTTTTTTTTTGCTGTTGAGATGTATGAGTTCTTTCTGTGTTTTGGATATTAACCCCTTATCCGATATACGGTTTGCAAGAATCTTCTCCCAGTTGTTAGGTTGTGTTTTGGTTTTGTGGATGGTTTCCTTTGCGGTGCAGAGGATGTTTTTTGACTTTGATGTAGTCCCGTTTGTTCATTTTGTATTTTGTTTCCCTTGCCCAGTCAGACGTGGTACTTGAAAATAGGCTGCTAAGACTGATGTCAAAGAGCACACTGCCTATGTTTGCTTGTAGACGTTGCATGGTTTCGGGTCTGACATTCAAGTGAAAGCCGAGGGAGGAGGCTGCAGTTCCCCGAGAGCGAGCGTAGCGGGGACCCTGCGTCCCTGTCAGCGCACCTTCCCGCTGCGCGAAGGTCCGAAGCGTGTGGGCGGGGCCGCAGGAGTTCTCCCAGGAGGGTGTCCCCGTCGCTGTCCGCAGTCCACCGCCAGAGGGGGGGGGCGGGGGCAACGGCCGGGCAGCGTCTGGGCGGCGGCGCACGCGCGCGAGGAGAGGAGAGGAGAGGAGCGCGCGGCTGCTGGGCCGCCGTCCTGGGAGGCGTGGGAGGCGTCGGCGAGCCGCGCCTGCCTGCCCAGAGCCGAGCCCGGCGGAGTCCGGCCGCGCTGTGCTGCTCTCTCCCGGGCCGGGCTCGTCCGTTCCCCCGGCGTCCGTGGACGCCGCTCCGCGTCCCCGCTGGGCACAGCAGCCCGGGCCCTCCACAGCCACGGCCGCTAGCCTGAGGAGGCCGTCCTTCAGCTCCCGCTCTTCCTGCTCGCCGGACACGGAGGACCAGGGCGCCTGCGAAGAGGATTCCATCTGAGAGAGGTACCTGGGGGGGCGTGGGCCTGGGGGCTGGTGGGAGGCGAGCGTGTCCCTGAGGAATAGGCTTGTGCGCCAAGAGGTGCCCGTCAGGTCGCGGGACAGCTGTGCGGCGCGGGGAGCGAGGGGGGTCTCTTCGTGCGCTTGAGGCGTTCGTGGAACGGGCGGTGTGTGCCGGGCACGGGGCCAGCCTGGGCGTGCGGTGCCCGGGAGTCGGGCGCTGAAGCGCCACCCGTGGTCTCGGCTTCTTGGAAGGACAGACGCGAAGTCGATAAGGACACTGGTCTCGAGGCGTTCTGAGGAGTGCGGGTCTCCCTCTTTTCGAGGCTACGTTCCGTTGGGGTTTTCACGAAGCCTGTTGTGGGCCTGAAGCTCAGGCCGGTTCAGGGGAAGTGGCCTGTCGAGGGCCACGTAATATTTGTGTGCAGAGGCCAGTGCTTTCCAAAGCCCTTGACTGTGCAGAAGTCTACCTGTTAGGGGTGCAGTGGGGGCTGTCCGGGGAGCGTTGTGAGCACAGGTATGTGCCCCACACTTGAAAGTCTGGCAAAGAAAGCGTGAGGCTGGAGGGTGCTCCGTTCGTTCCCTCCTTGCACAGAAAGTCTGGAGAGTTGACTTTGGGACAAGTCCTTCCTTTCCTCTGGTCGGTGCGTGTTCGGTGGCCTGGACACTTGGTGAGCAAGACTGACAGGGTGTTTGACGTACTGGACCTCACAGCCTGGTTGGAAAGGACAGACAGGCAGCAACCAATTACCTAGGAGATACGTAAAGGCACTTTCGTGTTGAGTGTTGAGAAATACGGCATTTTACTGTTAGACTTTGTGACTTAGGCAGTGATGTTGAAGCTGAGAGCAGAGGCCTAAAAGACAAGGAGGACTTGTGCGGGAGTGTGTTGGGACAGGGCAAGGGAGGAGGATGGCCTGTCAGAGGAGCTGAAAGAATGCCCTGGAGACTGGGGCCGCCGCGTAGGGACTGTAGGGTGGGGAAGACAAAACTTTTCCATTGAGGCTGGCGCTTTCTCTAGGTTTTTGGAGACTAAGCGTGGTGATTCAGAACGTGGCCTCTGGAGCCAGACTCTGTCAAATGGGTCCTGGCTCTGCCACCTACGGGCTGTGTGAACTTGGGCAAGTTACTGTGCCATTCTGTGTGTCAGTTTCCTGATCTGTAAAACGGGGATGGTTATCATACACACTCCATAGGTGAGTGTAAAGGTGAGAGGATATTTCATATCCGTAGAGTACTTAGAGCAGTGTCTGGCCTTTAGTAGGCGTTAGTAGTGGTTGATTAAAGAAATGGGTAAATGCATACCTAAGTATTCAAGGCTTGGAGGCTGTCCCTGGTGAAACGTGTGAACTTGAATGGATTACACCCAACTTTGTTTTGTTTCCTTTGCAGCTTGCAGTTGCTACTGACCGCATCTGCAGCACTGTGGAATTAGAAATAATCTCCCTCGACGAGGCTGCTCTTAGTAAAACCACCTAATGCTGTCCAAATTATCCCAGGGAAATAAAAGCCAGTAGTATAGTAGGGTTAGGCTTATTTAATATGTATTCTTTATATTGGTTTGTTTAGTGTTTGTTGGTAACCTTTTTTTTTTTTTTTTGGCAAAGCTGCTCGGTTAAAAAAAGCAGATTAGCTATGAAAGGGTTCAGACCCAGGGAAAAGTAGAGAGTCGTGTAAGCAGAGCACGCCTTTCCTTGACTCTCTGTCGAGAGCTTTTGTGATTCCAGCTGCTCTCTGCCTCAGACGAGGTGCCCTCTGCGTGTGCAGTCATCTAAACAGTGCAGGGTCTGGGACCGTGGAGAATCCAAGGCAGTATAGTCATGCTTTGCTTAACGGTGGGGATAAGTTCTGAGGAGTGTGTCATGGTCAGGCAATCTCGAGACTGTGCCGACACCACGGAGTTCCTAAACCTGGATGGCAGAGCCTCCTACACACCTAGGCCATGTGGGACTAATCTGATGGGACCCCCGTTGTTGACTGAAACGTCCCGATGTAGGGCATGACTGTACTTCCCAACTCCAAGGGCACGGAAGTGTAGCCTGTGGGGCTTTGGAAAAGAACAGAGACGCTCAAGGCCTAGTCTGGACCCACTGACTCAGAATCTACTGGGATAGTTCCCGGCTTTAAAGACCAGACGTAGTCCGCCTCTGCAGACATCTCATCAACGGTTTTTCACGCTGGGCTTTCCCTCATCTGAGAAAACAGGCCAAGAGATTGTGAGGCTCCATAGTTAGTGTTTTAATACATTTGGCGGGACTCAGTGTTTTTCACGTTCTGTGATACTGGGATCTGCATCTGCACTGTAATGTGTTAAACCTTGAAATCTTGTCCAAAAGTCATGTCATTACCTAGAGAATCCTTCTGTGAATTCCAGGCAGATTGCCATCTTTCTGCTTCCGCCTCCTCACCTTGACAATGGGGAGAATAACGGTAACCTACCTTTTGGATGTGAGGATTAAATGAGACAGTTGGTGCAAAGCAGTCGGCACAGGATCTGGCACAAAGTGCAGCCTTCAATCAATTATGATGACAGTAGTTTTGATTTCCCTCCAGTCGGAATATAGTTGAGTTGAAGTTAGTGGCTGTGTCACAGCTGTGTCTCAGGCTGGTGTCTGCCGCCCTGAGCTAAGCCATAAAATTCCCTGGAATAACTTTTCAAAAGCCTGTTAGCCTCTTGAGGCTCCTACACTTTTTTATTTTATTTTATTTTATTTTATTTTATTGCAGTAACAGTGGATCCTAAGATGATATAGCTTTCAGATGTACGTTGTAATATATTTTGAATTCTGTGTGTAGATTACATCGTGTTCACCACCCGAAAACTAATGATAGTCCGTCACCTCACATGTGAGCCTCATCGCCCCTTTGGCTCTCTCCCCTCCCCCCTCCCCCTATGGTAACCACCAATGCAATCTCCTTTGCTCTGTGCGCGTTTGTCGTTGTTTTTATCTTCTCCTTATGAGTGAGATCACACGGTGTTTGACTTTGTCCCTCTGATTTATTTCACTTCACATGATACCCTCAAGGTCCATCGAAGTTGTCACAAATGGGCGGATCTCATCATTTCTTAGGGCCGAGTGGCATTCCATTGTGTATACATACCACATCTTCTTTATCCATTCTTCCCTTGATGGGCACCTAGGTTGCTTCCAAGTTTTGGCTGTTGTGAATAATGCTGCAGTGAACCCAGGGGTGCATGTGTCTTTCTGCATTGGTGTTTTCAAGTTCTTTGGATGAATAGCCAGCAGTGGGCTAGCTGGATCCTACATATGGTAGATGTGTTCTTAGTTTTCTGAGGATACTCCATACTGCTTTCCATAGTGGCTGCACCAGTCTGCCCTCCCACCAGCAGTGCAGGAGAGTTCCCTTCTCTGCACATCCTCTCCGACACTTGTCTCTTGTCTTGTTAATTAGAGCCATTCTGACCAGAGTAAGGTGACATCTCCTTGTAGTTGTGATTTGCATTTCTCTGATCGCTAAGGATGTTGAGTCCCTTTCCATATGCCTGTTGGCCATCCGTATACCTTCTTTGGAGAAATCACTGCTCAGATCTTTTGCCCGCCTTTTCAATTGGGTTGTTGATTTTTTTTGCTGTTGAGATGTATGAGTTCTTTCTGTGTTTTGGATATTAACCCCTTATCCGATATACGGTTTGCAAGAATCTTCTCCCAGTTGTTAGGTTGTGTTTTGGTTTTGTGGATGGTTTCCTTTGCGGTGCAGAGGATGTTTTTTGACTTTGATGTAGTCCCGTTTGTTCATTTTGTATTTTGTTTC
Source organism: Equus caballus (assembly GCF_041296265.1). Classification (NCBI taxonomy): domain Eukaryota; kingdom Metazoa; phylum Chordata; class Mammalia; order Perissodactyla; family Equidae; genus Equus; species Equus caballus. Next base: position 6,640 of record NW_027222161.1, read on the forward strand.
CCTTGCCCAGTCAGACGTGGTACTTGAAAATAGGCTGCTAAGACTGATGTCAAAGAGCACACTGCCTATGTTTGCTTGTAGACGTTGCATGGTTTCGGGTCTGACATTCAAGTGAAAGCCGAGGGAGGAGGCTGCAGTTCCCCGAGAGCGAGCGTAGCGGGGACCCTGCGTCCCTGTCAGCGCACCTTCCCGCTGCGCGAAGGTCCGAAGCGTGTGGGCGGGGCCGCAGGAGTTCTCCCAGGAGGGTGTCCCCGTCGCTGTCCGCAGTCCACCGCCAGAGGGGGGGGGCGGGGCAACGGCCGGGCAGCGTCTGGGCGGCGGCGCGCGCGCGCGAGGAGAGGAGAGGAGAGGAGCGCGCGGCTGCTGGGCCGCCGTCCTGGGAGGCGTGGGAGGCGTCGGCGAGCCGCGCCTGCCTGCCCAGAGCCAAGCCCGGCGGAGTCCGGCCGCGCTGTGCTGCTCTCTCCCGGGCCGGGCTCGTCCGTTCCCCCGGCGTCCGTGGACGCCGCTCCGCGTCCCCGCTGGGCACAGCAGCCCGGGCCCTCCACAGCCACGGCCGCTAGCCTGAGGAGGCCGTCCTTCAGCTCCCGCTCTTCCTGCTCGCCGGACACGGAGGACCAGGGCGCCTGCGAAGAGGATTCCATCTGAGAGAGGTACCTGGGGGGCGTGGGCCTGGGGGCTGGTGGGAGGCGAGCGTGTCCCTGAGGAATAGGCTTGTGCGCCAAGAGGTGCCCGTCAGGTCGCGGGACAGCTGTGCGGCGCGGGGAGCGAGGGGGGTCTCTTCGTCCGCTTGAGGCGTTCGTGGAACGGGCGGTGTGTGCCGGGCACGGGGCCAGCCTGGGCGTGCGGTGCCCGGGAGTCGGGCGCTGAAGCGCCACCCGTGGTCTCGGCTTCTTGGAAGGACAGACGCGAAGTCGATAAGGACACTGGTCTCGAGGCGTTCTGAGGAGTGCGGGTCTCCCTCTTTTCGAGGCTACGTTCCGTTGGGGTTTTCACGAAGCCTGTTGTGGGCCTGAAGCTCAGGCCGGTTCAGGGGAAGTGGCCTGTCGAGGGCCACGTAATATTTGTGTGCAGAGGCCAGTGCTTTCCAAAGCCCTTGACTGTGCAGAAGTCTACCTGTTAGGGGTGCAGTGGGGGCTGTCCGGGGAGCGTTGTGAGCACAGGTATGTGCCCCACACTTGAAAGTCTGGCAAAGAAAGCGTGAGGCTGGAGGGTGCTCCGTTCGTTCCCTCCTTGCACAGAAAGTCTGGAGAGTTGACTTTGGGACAAGTCCTTCCTTTCCTCTGGTCGGTGCGTGTTCGGTGGCCTGGACACTTGGTGAGCAAGACTGACAGGGTGTTTGACGTACTGGACCTCACAGCCTGGTTGGAAAGGACAGACAGGCAGCAACCAATTACCTAGGAGATACGTAAAGGCACTTTCGTGTTGAGTGTTGAGAAATACGGCATTTTACTGTTAGACTTTGTGACTTAGGCAGTGATGTTGAAGCTGAGAGCAGAGGCCTAAAAGACAAGGAGGACTTGTGCGGGAGAGTGTTGGGACAGGGCAAGGGAGGAGGATGGCCTGTCAGAGGAGCTGAAAGAATGCCCTGGAGACTGGGGCCGCCGCGTAGGGACTGTAGGGTGGGGAAGACAAAACTTTTCCATTGAGGCTGGCGCTTTCTCTAGGTTTTTGGAGACTAAGCGTGGTGATTCAGAACGTGGCCTCTGGAGCCAGACTCTGTCAAATGGGTCCTGGCTCTGCCACCTACGGGCTGTGTGAACTTGGGCAAGTTACTGTGCCATTCTGTGTGTCAGTTTCCTGATCTGTAAAACGGGGATGGTTATCATACACACTCCATAGGTGAGTGTAAAGGTGAGAGGATATTTCATATCCGTAGAGTACTTAGAGCAGTGTCTGGCCTTTAGTAGGCGTTAGTAGTGGTTGATTAAAGAAATGGGTAAATGCATACCTAAGTATTCAAGGCTTGGAGGCTGTCCCTGGTGAAACGTGTGAACTTGAATGGATTACACCCAACTTTGTTTTGTTTCCTTTGCAGCTTGCAGTTGCTACTGACCGCATCTGCAGCACTGTGGAATTAGAAATAATCTCCCTCGACGAGGCTGCTCTTAGTAAAACCACCTAATGCTGTCCAAATTATCCCAGGGAAATAAAAGCCAGTAGTATAGTAGGGTTAGGCTTATTTAATATGTATTCTTTATATTGGTTTGTTTAGTGTTTGTTGGTAACCTTTTTTTTTTTTTTTTGGCAAAGCTGCTCGGTTAAAAAAAGCAGATTAGCTATGAAAGGGTTCAGACCCAGGGAAAAGTAGAGAGTCGTGTAAGCAGAGCACGCCTTTCCTTGACTCTCTGTCGAGAGCTTTTGTGATTCCAGCTGCTCTCTGCCTCAGACGAGGTGCCCTCTGCGTGTGCAGTCATCTAAACAGTGCAGGGTCTGGGACCGTGGAGAATCCAAGGCAGTATAGTCATGCTTTGCTTAACGGTGGGGATAAGTTCTGAGGAGTGTGTCATGGTCAGGCAATCTCGAGACTGTGCCGACACCACGGAGTTCCTAAACCTGGATGGCAGAGCCTCCTACACACCTAGGCCATGTGGGACTAATCTGATGGGACCCCCGTTGTTGACTGAAACGTCCCGATGTAGGGCATGACTGTACTTCCCAACTCCAAGGGCACGGAAGTGTAGCCTGTGGGGCTTTGGAAAAGAACAGAGACGCTCAAGGCCTAGTCTGGACCCACTGACTCAGAATCTACTGGGATAGTTCCCGGCTTTAAAGACCAGACGTAGTCCGCCTCTGCAGACATCTCATCAACGGTTTTTCACGCTGGGCTTTCCCTCATCTGAGAAAACAGGCCAAGAGATTGTGAGGCTCCATAGTTAGTGTTTTAATACATTTGGCGGGACTCAGTGTTTTTCACGTTCTGTGATACTGGGATCTGCATCTGCACTGTAATGTGTTAAACCTTGAAATCTTGTCCAAAAGTCATGTCATTACCTAGAGAATCCTTCTGTGAATTCCAGGCAGATTGCCATCTTTCTGCTTCCGCCTCCTCACCTTGACAATGGGGAGAATAACGGTAACCTACCTTTTGGATGTGAGGATTAAATGAGACAGTTGGTGCAAAGCAGTCGGCACAGGATCTGGCACAAAGTGCAGCCTTCAATCAATTATGATGACAGTAGTTTTGATTTCCCTCCAGTCGGAATATAGTTGAGTTGAAGTTAGTGGCTGTGTCACAGCTGTGTCTCAGGCTGGTGTCTGCCGCCCTGAGCTAAGCCATAAAATTCCCTGGAATAACTTTTCAAAAGCCTGTTAGCCTCTTGAGGCTCCTACACTTTTTTATTTTATTTTATTTTATTTTATTTTATTGCAGTAACAGTGGATCCTAAGATGATATAGCTTTCAGATGTACGTTGTAATATATTTTGAATTCTGTGTGTAGATTACATCGTGTTCACCACCCGAAAACTAATGATAGTCCGTCACCTCACATGTGAGCCTCATCGCCCCTTTGGCTCTCTCCCCTCCCCCCTCCCCCTATGGTAACCACCAATGCAATCTCCTTTGCTCTGTGCGCGTTTGTCGTTGTTTTTATCTTCTCCTTATGAGTGAGATCACACGGTGTTTGACTTTGTCCCTCTGATTTATTTCACTTCACATGATACCCTCAAGGTCCATCGAAGTTGTCACAAATGGGCGGATCTCATCATTTCTTAGGGCCGAGTGGCATTCCATTGTGTATACATACCACATCTTCTTTATCCATTCTTCCCTTGATGGGCACCTAGGTTGCTTCCAAGTTTTGGCTGTTGTGAATAATGCTGCAGTGAACCCAGGGGTGCATGTGTCTTTCTGCATTGGTGTTTTCAAGTTCTTTGGATGAATAGCCAGCAGTGGGCTAGCTGGATCCTACATATGGTAGATGTGTTCTTAGTTTTCTGAGGATACTCCATACTGCTTTCCATAGTGGCTGCACCAGTCTGCCCTCCCACCAGCAGTGCAGGAGAGTTCCCTTCTCTGCACATCCTCTCCGACACTTGTCTCTTGTCTTGTTAATTAGAGCCATTCTGACCAGAGTAAGGTGACATCTCCTTGTAGTTGTGATTTGCATTTCTCTGATCGCTAAGGATGTTGAGTCCCTTTCCATATGCCTGTTGGCCATCCGTATACCTTCTTTGGAGAAATCACTGCTCAGATCTTTTGCCCGCCTTTTCAATTGGGTTGTTGATTTTTTTTGCTGTTGAGATGTATGAGTTCTTTCTGTGTTTTGGATATTAACCCCTTATCCGATATACGGTTTGCAAGAATCTTCTCCCAGTTGTTAGGTTGTGTTTTGGTTTTGTGGATGGTTTCCTTTGCGGTGCAGAGGATGTTTTTTGACTTTGATGTAGTCCCGTTTGTTCATTTTGTATTTTGTTTCCCTTGCCCAGTCAGACGTGGTACTTGAAAATAGGCTGCTAAGACTGATGTCAAAGAGCACACTGCCTATGTTTGCTTGTAGACGTTGCATGGTTTCGGGTCTGACATTCAAGTGAAAGCCGAGGGAGGAGGCTGCAGTTCCCCGAGAGCGAGCGTAGCGGGGACCCTGCGTCCCTGTCAGCGCACCTTCCCGCTGCGCGAAGGTCCGAAGCGTGTGGGCGGGGCCGCAGGAGTTCTCCCAGGAGGGTGTCCCCGTCGCTGTCCGCAGTCCACCGCCAGAGGGGGGGGGCGGGGCAACGGCCGGGCAGTGTCTGGGCGGCGGCGCGCGCGCGCGAGGAGAGGAGAGGAGAGGAGCGCGCGGCTGCTGGGCCGCCGTCCTGGGAGGCGTGGGAGGCGTCGGCGAGCCGCGCCTGCCTGCCCAGAGCCGAGCCCGGCGGAGTCCGGCCGCGCTGTGCTGCTCTCTCCCGGGCCGGGCTCGTCCGTTCCCCCGGCGTCCGTGGACGCCGCTCCGCGTCCCCGCTGGGCACAGCAGCCCGGGCCCTCCACAGCCACGGCCGCTAGCCTGAGGAGGCCGTCCTTCAGCTCCCGCTCTTCCTGCTCGCCGGACACGGAGGACCAGGGCGCCTGCGAAGAGGATTCCATCTGAGAGAGGTACCTGGGGGGCGTGGGCCTGGGGGCTGGTGGGAGGCGAGCGTGTCCCTGAGGAATAGGCTTGTGCGCCAAGAGGTGCCCGTCAGGTCGCGGGACAGCTGTGCGGCGCGGGGAGCGAGGGGGGTCTCTTCGTGCGCTTGAGGCGTTCGTGGAACGGGCGGTGTGTGCCGGGCACGGGGCCAGCCTGGGCGTGCGGTGCCCGGGAGTCGGGCGCTGAAGCGCCACCCGTGGTCTCGGCTTCTTGGAAGGACAGACGCGAAGTCGATAAGGACACTGGTCTCGAGGCGTTCTGAGGAGTGCGGGTCTCCCTCTTTTCGAGGCTACGTTCCGTTGGGGTTTTCACGAAGCCTGTTGTGGGCCTGAAGCTCAGGCCGGTTCAGGGGAAGTGGCCTGTCGAGGGCCACGTAATATTTGTGTGCAGAGGCCAGTGCTTTCCAAAGCCCTTGACTGTGCAGAAGTCTACCTGTTAGGGGTGCAGTGGGGGCTGTCCGGGGAGCGTTGTGAGCACAGGTATGTGCCCCACACTTGAAAGTCTGGCAAAGAAAGCGTGAGGCTGGAGGGTGCTCCGTTCGTTCCCTCCTTGCACAGAAAGTCTGGAGAGTTGACTTTGGGACAAGTCCTTCCTTTCCTCTGGTCGGTGCGTGTTCGGTGGCCTGGACACTTGGTGAGCAAGACTGACAGGGTGTTTGACGTACTGGACCTCACAGCCTGGTTGGAAAGGACAGACAGGCAGCAACCAATTACCTAGGAGATACGTAAAGGCACTTTCGTGTTGAGTGTTGAGAAATACGGCATTTTACTGTTAGACTTTGTGACTTAGGCAGTGATGTTGAAGCTGAGAGCAGAGGCCTAAAAGACAAGGAGGACTTGTGCGGGAGAGTGTTGGGACAGGGCAAGGGAGGAGGATGGCCTGTCAGAGGAGCTGAAAGAATGCCCTGGAGACTGGGGCCGCCGCGTAGGGACTGTAGGGTGGGGAAGACAAAACTTTTCCATTGAGGCTGGCGCTTTCTCTAGGTTTTTGGAGACTAAGCGTGGTGATTCAGAACGTGGCCTCTGGAGCCAGACTCTGTCAAATGGGTCCTGGCTCTGCCACCTACGGGCTGTGTGAACTTGGGCAAGTTACTGTGCCATTCTGTGTGTCAGTTTCCTGATCTGTAAAACGGGGATGGTTATCATACACACTCCATAGGTGAGTGTAAAGGTGAGAGGATATTTCATATCCGTAGAGTACTTAGAGCAGTGTCTGGCCTTTAGTAGGCGTTAGTAGTGGTTGATTAAAGAAATGGGTAAATGCATACCTAAGTATTCAAGGCTTGGAGGCTGTCCCTGGTGAAACGTGTGAACTTGAATGGATTACACCCAACTTTGTTTTGTTTCCTTTGCAGCTTGCAGTTGCTACTGACCGCATCTGCAGCACTGTGGAATTAGAAATAATCTCCCTCGACGAGGCTGCTCTTAGTAAAACCACCTAATGCTGTCCAAATTATCCCAGGGAAATAAAAGCCAGTAGTATAGTAGGGTTAGGCTTATTTAATATGTATTCTTTATATTGGTTTGTTTAGTGTTTGTTGGTAACCTTTTTTTTTTTTTTTTTTTTTTTTTTTGGCAAAGCTGCTCGGTTAAAAAAAGCAGATTAGCTATGAAAGGGTTCAGACCCAGGGAAAAGTAGAGAGTCGTGTAAGCAGAGCACGCCTTTCCTTGACTCTCTGTCGAGAGCTTTTGTGATTCCAGCTGCTCTCTGCCTCAGACGAGGTGCCCTCTGCGTGTGCAGTCATCTAAACAGTGCAGGGTCTGGGACCGTGGAGAATCCAAGGCAGTATAGTCATGCTTTGCTTAACGGTGGGGATAAGTTCTGAGGAGTGTGTCATGGTCAGGCAATCTCGAGACTGTGCCGACACCACGGAGTTCCTAAACCTGGATGGCAGAGCCTCCTACACACCTAGGCCATGTGGGACTAATCTGATGGGACCCCCGTTGTTGACTGAAACGTCCCGATGTAGGGCATGACTGTACTTCCCAACTCCAAGGGCACGGAAGTGTAGCCTGTGGGGCTTTGGAAAAGAACAGAGACGCTCAAGGCCTACTCTGGACCCACTGACTCAGAATCTACTGGGATAGTTCCCGGCTTTAAAGACCAGACGTAGTCCGCCTCTGCAGACATCTCATCAACGGTTTTTCACGCTGGGCTTTCCCTCATCTGAGAAAAAAGGCCAAGAGATTGTGAGGCTCCATAGTTAGTGTTTTAATACATTTGGCGGGACTCAGTGTTTTTCACGTTCTGTGATACTGGGATCTGCATCTGCACTGTAATGTGTTAAACCTTGAAATCTTGTCCAAAAGTCATGTCATTACCTAGAGAATCCTTCTGTGAATTCCAGGCAGATTGCCATCTTTCTGCTTCCGCCTCCTCACCTTGACAATGGGGAGAATAACGGTAACCTACCTTTTGGATGTGAGGATTAAATGAGACAGTTGGTGCAAAGCAGTCGGCACAGGATCTGGCACAAAGTGCAGCCTTCAATCAATTATGATGACAGTAGTTTTGATTTCCCTCCAGTCGGAATATAGTTGAGTTGAAGTTAGTGGCTGTGTCACAGCTGTGTCTCAGGCTGGTGTCTGCCGCCCTGAGCTAAGCCATAAAATTCCCTGGAATAACTTTTCAAAAGCCTGTTAGCCTCTTGAGGCTCCTACACTTTTTTATTTTATTTTATTTTATTTTATTTTATTGCAGTAACAGTGGATCCTAAGATGATATAGCTTTCAGATGTACGTTGTAATATATTTTGAATTCTGTGTGTAGATTACATCGTGTTCACCACCCGAAAACTAATGATAGTCCGTCACCTCACATGTGAGCCTCATCGCCCCTTTGGCTCTCTCCCCTCCCCCCTCCCCCTATGGTAACCACCAATGCAATCTCCTTTGCTCTGTGCGCGTTTGTCGTTGTTTTTATCTTCTCCTTATGAGTGAGATCACACGGTGTTTGACTTTGTCCCTCTGATTTATTTCACTTCACATGATACCCTCAAGGTCCATCGAAGTTGTCACAAATGGGCGGATCTCATCATTTCTTAGGGCCGAGTGGCATTCCATTGTGTATACATACCACATCTTCTTTATCCATTCTTCCCTTGATGGGCACCTAGGTTGCTTCCAAGTTTTGGCTGTTGTGAATAATGCTGCAGTGAACCCAGGGGTGCATGTGTCTTTCTGCATTGGTGTTTTCAAGTTCTTTGGATGAATAGCCAGCAGTGGGCTAGCTGGATCCTACATATGGTAGATGTGTTCTTAGTTTTCTGAGGATACTCCATACTGCTTTCCATAGTGGCTGCACCAGTCTGCCCTCCCACCAGCAGTGCAGGAGAGTTCCCTTCTCTGCACATCCTCTCCGACACTTGTCTCTTGTCTTGTTAATTAGAGCCATTCTGACCAGAGTAAGGTGACATCTCCTTGTAGTTGTGATTTGCATTTCTCTGATCGCTAAGGATGTTGAGTCCCTTTCCATATGCCTGTTGGCCATCCGTATACCTTCTTTGGAGAAATCACTGCTCAGATCTTTTGCCCGCCTTTTCAATTGGGTTGTTGATTTTTTTTGCTGTTGAGATGTATGAGTTCTTTCTGTGTTTTGGATATTAACCCCTTATCCGATATACGGTTTGCAAGAATCTTCTCCCAGTTGTTAGGTTGTGTTTTGGTTTTGTGGATGGTTTCCTTTGCGGTGCAGAGGATGTTTTTTGACTTTGATGTAGTCCCGTTTGTTCATTTTGTATTTTGTTTCCCTTGCCCAGTCAGACGTGGTACTTGAAAATAGGCTGCTAAGACTGATGTCAAAGAGCACACTGCCTATGTTTGCTTGTAGACGTTGCATGGTTTCGGGTCTGACATTCAAGTGAAAGCCGAGGGAGGAGGCTGCAGTTCCCCGAGAGCGAGCGTAGCGGGGACCCTGCGTCCCTGTCAGCGCACCTTCCCGCTGCGCGAAGGTCCGAAGCGTGTGGGCGGGGCCGCAGGAGTTCTCCCAGGAGGGTGTCCCCGTCGCTGTCCGCAGTCCACCGCCAGAGGGGGGGGGCGGGGCAACGGCCGGGCAGCGTCTGGGCGGCGGCGCGCGCGCGCGAGGAGAGGAGAGGAGAGGAGCGCGCGGCTGCTGGGCCGCCGTCCTGGGAGGCGTGGGAGGCGTCGGCGAGCCGCGCCTGCCTGCCCAGAGCCGAGCCCGGCGGAGTCCGGCCGCGCTGTGCTGCTCTCTCCCGGGCCGGGCTCGTCCGTTCCCCCGGCGTCCGTGGACGCCGCTCCGCGTCCCCGCTGGGCACAGCAGCCCGGGCCCTCCACAGCCACGGCCGCTAGCCTGAGGAGGCCGTCCTTCAGCTCCCGCTCTTCCTGCTCGCCGGACACGGAGGACCAGGGCGCCTGCGAAGAGGATTCCATCTGAGAGAGGTACCTGGGGGGCGTGGGCCTGGGGGCTGGTGGGAGGCGAGCGTGTCCCTGAGGAATAGGCTTGTGCGCCAAGAGGTGCCCGTCAGGTCGCGGGACAGCTGTGCGGCGCGGGGAGCGAGGGGGGTCTCTTCGTCCGCTTGAGGCGTTCGTGGAACGGGCGGTGTGTGCCGGGCACGGGGCCAGCCTGGGCGTGCGGTGCCCGGGAGTCGGGCGCTGAAGCGCCACCCGTGGTCTCGGCTTCTTGGAAGGACAGACGCGAAGTCGATAAGGACACTGGTCTCGAGGCGTTCTGAGGAGTGCGGGTCTCCCTCTTTTCGAGGCTACGTTCCGTTGGGGTTTTCACGAAGCCTGTTGTGGGCCTGAAGCTCAGGCCGGTTCAGGGGAAGTGGCCTGTCGAGGGCCACGTAATATTTGTGTGCAGAGGCCAGTGCTTTCCAAAGCCCTTGACTGTGCAGAAGTCTACCTGTTAGGGGTGCAGTGGGGGCTGTCCGGGGAGCGTTGTGAGCACAGGTATGTGCCCCACACTTGAAAGTCTGGCAAAGAAAGCGTGAGGCTGGAGGGTGCTCCGTTCGTTCCCTCCTTGCACAGAAAGTCTGGAGAGTTGACTTTGGGACAAGTCCTTCCTTTCCTCTGGTCGGTGCGTGTTCGGTGGCCTGGACACTTGGTGAGCAAGACTGACAGGGTGTTTGACGTACTGGACCTCACAGCCTGGTTGGAAAGGACAGACAGGCAGCAACCAATTACCTAGGAGATACGTAAAGGCACTTTCGTGTTGAGTGTTGAGAAATACGGCATTTTACTGTTAGACTTTGTGACTTAGGCAGTGATGTTGAAGCTGAGAGCAGAGGCCTAAAAGACAAGGAGGACTTGTGCGGGAGAGTGTTGGGACAGGGCAAGGGAGGAGGATGGCCTGTCAGAGGAGCTGAAAGAATGCCCTGGAGACTGGGGCCGCCGCGTAGGGACTGTAGGGTGGGGAAGACAAAACTTTTCCATTGAGGCTGGCGCTTTCTCTAGGTTTTTGGAGACTAAGCGTGGTGATTCAGAACGTGGCCTCTGGAGCCAGACTCTGTCAAATGGGTCCTGGCTCTGCCACCTACGGGCTGTGTGAACTTGGGCAAGTTACTGTGCCATTCTGTGTGTCAGTTTCCTGATCTGTAAAACGGGGATGGTTATCATACACACTCCATAGGTGAGTGTAAAGGTGAGAGGATATTTCATATCCGTAGAGTACTTAGAGCAGTGTCTGGCCTTTAGTAGGCGTTAGTAGTGGTTGATTAAAGAAATGGGTAAATGCATACCTAAGTATTCAAGGCTTGGAGGCTGTCCCTGGTGAAACGTGTGAACTTGAATGGATTACACCCAACTTTGTTTTGTTTCCTTTGCAGCTTGCAGTTGCTACTGACCGCATCTGCAGCACTGTGGAATTAGAAATAATCTCCCTCGACGAGGCTGCTCTTAGTAAAACCACCTAATGCTGTCCAAATTATCCCAGGGAAATAAAAGCCAGTAGTATAGTAGGGTTAGGCTTATTTAATATGTATTCTTTATATTGGTTTGTTTAGTGTTTGTTGGTAACCTTTTTTTTTTTTTTTTGGCAAAGCTGCTCGGTTAAAAAAAGCAGATTAGCTATGAAAGGGTTCAGACCCAGGGAAAAGTAGAGAGTCGTGTAAGCAGAGCACGCCTTTCCTTGACTCTCTGTCGAGAGCTTTTGTGATTCCAGCTGCTCTCTGCCTCAGACGAGGTGCCCTCTGCGTGTGCAGTCATCTAAACAGTGCAGGGTCTGGGACCGTGGAGAATCCAAGGCAGTATAGTCATGCTTTGCTTAACGGTGGGGATAAGTTCTGAGGAGTGTGTCATGGTCAGGCAATCTCGAGACTGTGCCGACACCACGGAGTTCCTAAACCTGGATGGCAGAGCCTCCTACACACCTAGGCCATGTGGGACTAATCTGATGGGACCCCCGTTGTTGACTGAAACGTCCCGATGTAGGGCATGACTCTACTTCCCAACTCCAAGGGCACGGAAGTGTAGCCTGTGGGGCTTTGGAAAAGAACAGAGACGCTCAAGGCCTAGTCTGGACCCACTGACTCAGAATCTACTGGGATAGTTCCCGGCTTTAAAGACCAGACGTAGTCCGCCTCTGCAGACATCTCATCAACGGTTTTTCACGCTGGGCTTTCCCTCATCTGAGAAAAAAGGCCAAGAGATTGTGAGGCTCCATAGTTAGTGTTTTAATACATTTGGCGGGACTCAGTGTTTTTCACGTTCTGTGATACTGGGATCTGCATCTGCACTGTAATGTGTTAAACCTTGAAATCTTGTCCAAAAGTCATGTCATTACCTAGAGAATCCTTCTGTGAATTCCAGGCAGATTGCCATCTTTCTGCTTCCGCCTCCTCACCTTGCCAATGGGGAGAATAACGGTAACCTACCTTTTGGATGTGAGGATTAAATGAGACAGTTGGTGCAAAGCAGTCGGCACAGGATCTGGCACAAAGTGCAGCCTTCAATCAATTATGATGACAGTAGTTTTGATTTCCCTCCAGTCGGAATATAGTTGAGTTGAAGTTAGTGGCTGTGTCACAGCTGTGTCTCAGGCTGGTGTCTGCCGCCCTGAGCTAAGCCATAAAATTCCCTGGAATAACTTTTCAAAAGCCTGTTAGCCTCTTGAGGCTCCTACACTTTTTTATTTTATTTTATTTTATTTTATTTTATTGCAGTAACAGTGGATCCTAAGATGATATAGCTTTCAGATGTACGTTGTAATATATTTTGAATTCTGTGTGTAGATTACATCGTGTTCACCACCCGAAAACTAATGATAGTCCGTCACCTCACATGTGAGCCTCATCGCCCCTTTGGCTCTCTCCCCTCCCCCCTCCCCCTATGGTAACCACCAATGCAATCTCCTTTGCTCTGTGCGCGTTTGTCGTTGTTTTTATCTTCTCCTTATGAGTGAGATCACACGGTGTTTGACTTTGTCCCTCTGATTTATTTCACTTCACATGATACCCTCAAGGTCCATCGAAGTTGTCACAAATGGGCGGATCTCATCATTTCTTAGGGCCGAGTGGCATTCCATTGTGTATACATACCACATCTTCTTTATCCATTCTTCCCTTGATGGGCACCTAGGTTGCTTCCAAGTTTTGGCTGTTGTGAATAATGCTGCAGTGAACCCAGGGGTGCATGTGTCTTTCTGCATTGGTGTTTTCAAGTTCTTTGGATGAATAGCCAGCAGTGGGCTAGCTGGATCCTACATATGGTAGATGTGTTCTTAGTTTTCTGAGGATACTCCATACTGCTTTCCATAGTGGCTGCACCAGTCTGCCCTCCCACCAGCAGTGCAGGAGAGTTCCCTTCTCTGCACATCCTCTCCGACACTTGTCTCTTGTCTTGTTAATTAGAGCCATTCTGACCAGAGTAAGGTGACATCTCCTTGTAGTTGTGATTTGCATTTCTCTGATCGCTAAGGATGTTGAGTCCCTTTCCATATGCCTGTTGGCCATCCGTATACCTTCTTTGGAGAAATCACTGCTCAGATCTTTTGCCCGCCTTTTCAATTGGGTTGTTGATTTTTTTTGCTGTTGAGATGTATGAGTTCTTTCTGTGTTTTGGATATTAACCCCTTATCCGATATACGGTTTGCAAGAATCTTCTCCCAGTTGTTAGGTTGTGTTTTGGTTTTGTGGATGGTTTCCTTTGCGGTGCAGAGGATGTTTTTTTGACTTTGATGTAGTCCCGTTTGTTCATTTTGTATTTTGTTTCCCTTGCCCAGTCAGACGTGGTACTTGAAAATAGGCTGCTAAGACTGATGTCAAAGAGCACACTGCCTATGTTTGCTTGTAGACGTTGCATGGTTTCGGGTCTGACATTCAAGTGAAAGCCGAGGGAGGAGGCTGCAGTTCCCCGAGAGCGAGCGTAGCGGGGCCCCTGCGTCCCTGTCAGCGCACCTTCCCGCTGCGCGAAGGTCCGAAGCGTGTGGGCGGGGCCGCAGGAGTTCTCCCAGGAGGGTGTCCCCGTCGCTGTCCGCAGTCCACCGCCAGAGGGGGGGGGCGGGGCAACGGCCGGGCAGCGTCTGGGCGGCGGCGCGCGCGCGCGAGGAGAGGAGAGGAGAGGAGCGCGCGGCTGCTGGGCCGCCGTCCTGGGAGGCGTGGGAGGCGTCGGCGAGCCGCGCCTGCCTGCCCAGAGCCAAGCCCGGCGGAGTCCGGCCGCGCTGTGCTGCTCTCTCCCGGGCCGGGCTCGTCCGTTCCCCCGGCGTCCGTGGACGCCGCTCCGCGTCCCCGCTGGGCACAGCAGCCCGGGCCCTCCACAGCCACGGCCGCTAGCCTGAGGAGGCCGTCCTTCAGCTCCCGCTCTTCCTGCTCGCCGGACACGGAGGACCAGGGCGCCTGCGAAGAGGATTCCATCTGAGAGAGGTACCTGGGGGGCGTGGGCCTGGGGGCTGGTGGGAGGCGAGCGTGTCCCTGAGGAATAGGCTTGTGCGCCAAGAGGTGCCCGTCAGGTCGCGGGACAGCTGTGCGGCGCGGGGAGCGAGGGGGGTCTCTTCGTCCGCTTGAGGCGTTCGTGGAACGGGCGGTGTGTGCCGGGCACGGGGCCAGCCTGGGCGTGCGGTGCCCGGGAGTCGGGCGCTGAAGCGCCACCCGTGGTCTCGGCTTCTTGGAAGGACAGACGCGAAGTCGATAAGGACACTGGTCTCGAGGCGTTCTGAGGAGTGCGGGTCTCCCTCTTTTCGAGGCTACGTTCCGTTGGGGTTTTCACGAAGCCTGTTGTGGGCCTGAAGCTCAGGCCGGTTCAGGGGAAGTGGCCTGTCGAGGGCCACGTAATATTTGTGTGCAGAGGCCAGTGCTTTCCAAAGCCCTTGACTGTGCAGAAGTCTACCTGTTAGGGGTGCAGTGGGGGCTGTCCGGGGAGCGTTGTGAGCACAGGTATGTGCCCCACACTTGAAAGTCTGGCAAAGAAAGCGTGAGGCTGGAGGGTGCTCCGTTCGTTCCCTCCTTGCACAGAAAGTCTGGAGAGTTGACTTTGGGACAAGTCCTTCCTTTCCTCTGGTCGGTGCGTGTTCGGTGGCCTGGACACTTGGTGAGCAAGACTGACAGGGTGTTTGACGTACTGGACCTCACAGCCTGGTTGGAAAGGACAGACAGGCAGCAACCAATTACCTAGGAGATACGTAAAGGCACTTTCGTGTTGAGTGTTGAGAAATACGGCATTTTACTGTTAGACTTTGTGACTTAGGCAGTGATGTTGAAGCTGAGAGCAGAGGCCTAAAAGACAAGGAGGACTTGTGCGGGAGAGTGTTGGGACAGGGCAAGGGAGGAGGATGGCCTGTCAGAGGAGCTGAAAGAATGCCCTGGAGACTGGGGCCGCCGCGTAGGGACTGTAGGGTGGGGAAGACAAAACTTTTCCATTGAGGCTGGCGCTTTCTCTAGGTTTTTGGAGACTAAGCGTGGTGATTCAGAACGTGGCCTCTGGAGCCAGACTCTGTCAAATGGGTCCTGGCTCTGCCACCTACGGGCTGTGTGAACTTGGGCAAGTTACTGTGCCATTCTGTGTGTCAGTTTCCTGATCTGTAAAACGGGGATGGTTATCATACACACTCCATAGGTGAGTGTAAAGGTGAGAGGATATTTCATATCCGTAGAGTACTTAGAGCAGTGTCTGGCCTTTAGTAGGCGTTAGTAGTGGTTGATTAAAGAAATGGGTAAATGCATACCTAAGTATTCAAGGCTTGGAGGCTGTCCCTGGTGAAACGTGTGAACTTGAATGGATTACACCCAACTTTGTTTTGTTTCCTTTGCAGCTTGCAGTTGCTACTGACCGCATCTGCAGCACTGTGGAATTAGAAATAATCTCCCTCGACGAGGCTGCTCTTAGTAAAACCACCTAATGCTGTCCAAATTATCCCAGGGAAATAAAAGCCAGTAGTATAGTAGGGTTAGGCTTATTTAATATGTATTCTTTATATTGGTTTGTTTAGTGTTTGTTGGTAACCTTTTTTTTTTTTTTTTGGCAAAGCTGCTCGGTTAAAAAAAGCAGATTAGCTATGAAAGGGTTCAGACCCAGGGAAAAGTAGAGAGTCGTGTAAGCAGAGCACGCCTTTCCTTGACTCTCTGTCGAGAGCTTTTGTGATTCCAGCTGCTCTCTGCCTCAGACGAGGTGCCCTCTGCGTGTGCAGTCATCTAAACAGTGCAGGGTCTGGGACCGTGGAGAATCCAAGGCAGTATAGTCATGCTTTGCTTAACGGTGGGGATAAGTTCTGAGGAGTGTGTCATGGTCAGGCAATCTCGAGACTGTGCCGACACCACGGAGTTCCTAAACCTGGATGGCAGAGCCTCCTACACACCTAGGCCATGTGGGACTAATCTGATGGGACCCCCGTTGTTGACTGAAACGTCCCGATGTAGGGCATGACTGTACTTCCCAACTCCAAGGGCACGGAAGTGTAGCCTGTGGGGCTTTGGAAAAGAACAGAGACGCTCAAGGCCTACTCTGGACCCACTGACTCAGAATCTACTGGGATAGTTCCCGGCTTTAAAGACCAGACGTAGTCCGCCTCTGCAGACATCTCATCAACGGTTTTTCACGCTGGGCTTTCCCTCATCTGAGAAAACAGGCCAAGAGATTGTGAGGCTCCATAGTTAGTGTTTTAATACATTTGGCGGGACTCAGTGTTTTTCACGTTCTGTGATACTGGGATCTGCATCTGCACTGTAATGTGTTAAACCTTGAAATCTTGTCCAAAAGTCATGTCATTACCTAGAGAATCCTTCTGTGAATTCCAGGCAGATTGCCATCTTTCTGCTTCCGCCTCCTCACCTTGCCAATGGGGAGAATAACGGTAACCTACCTTTTGGATGTGAGGATTAAATGAGACAGTTGGTGCAAAGCAGTCGGCACAGGATCTGGCACAAAGTGCAGCCTTCAATCAATTATGATGACAGTAGTTTTGATTTCCCTCCAGTCGGAATATAGTTGAGTTGAAGTTAGTGGCTGTGTCACAGCTGTGTCTCAGGCTGGTGTCTGCCGCCCTGAGCTAAGCCATAAAATTCCCTGGAATAACTTTTCAAAAGCCTGTTAGCCTCTTGAGGCTCCTACACTTTTTTATTTTATTTTATTTTATTTTATTTTATTGCAGTAACAGTGGATCCTAAGATGATATAGCTTTCAGATGTACGTTGTAATATATTTTGAATTCTGTGTGTAGATTACATCGTGTTCACCACCCGAAAACTAATGATAGTCCGTCACCTCACATGTGAGCCTCATCGCCCCTTTGGCTCTCTCCCCTCCCCCCTCCCCCTATGGTAACCACCAATGCAATCTCCTTTGCTCTGTGCGCGTTTGTCGTTGTTTATATCTTCTCCTTATGAGTGAGATCACACGGTGTTTGACTTTGTCCCTCTGATTTATTTCACTTCACATGATACCCTCAAGGTCCATCGAAGTTGTCACAAATGGGCGGATCTCATCATTTCTTAGGGCCGAGTGGCATTCCATTGTGTATACATACCACATCTTCTTTATCCATTCTTCCCTTGATGGGCACCTAGGTTGCTTCCAAGTTTTGGCTGTTGTGAATAATGCTGCAGTGAACCCAGGGGTGCATGTGTCTTTCTGCATTGGTGTTTTCAAGTTCTTTGGATGAATAGCCAGCAGTGGGCTAGCTGGATCCTACATATGGTAGATGTGTTCTTAGTTTTCTGAGGATACTCCATACTGCTTTCCATAGTGGCTGCACCAGTCTGCCCTCCCACCAGCAGTGCAGGAGAGTTCCCTTCTCTGCACATCCTCTCCGACACTTGTCTCTTGTCTTGTTAATTAGAGCCATTCTGACCAGAGTAAGGTGACATCTCCTTGTAGTTGTGATTTGCATTTCTCTGATCGCTAT
>NW_027222162.1:0-86897 GCF_041296265.1 Equus caballus
CACCTCACATGTGAGCCTCATCACCCCTTTGGCTCTCTCCCCTCCCCCCTCCCCCTATGGTAACCACCAATGCAATCTCCTTTGCTCTGTGTGCGTTTGTCGTTGTTTTTATCTTCTCCTTATGAGTGAGATCACACGGTGTTTGACTTTGTCCCTCTGATTTATTTCACTTCGCATAATACCCTCAAGGTCCATCGACGTTGTCACAAATGGGCGGATCTCATCATTTCTTAGGGCCGAGTGGCATTCCATTGTGTATACATACCACATCTTCTTTATCCATTCTTCCCTTGATGGGCACCTAGGTTGCTTCCAAGTTTTGGCTGTTGTGAATAATGCTGCAGTGAGCCTAGGGGTGCATGTGTCCCTCTGCATTGGTGTTTTCAAGTTCTTTGGATGAATAGCCAGCAGTGGGCTAGCTGGATCATACATATGGTAGATGTGTTCTTAGTTTTCTGAGGATACTCCATCCTGCTTTCCGTAGTGGCTGCACCAGTCTGCCCTCCCACCAGCAGTGCAGGAGAGTTCCCTTCTCTGCACATCCTCTCCGACACTTGTCTCTTGTCTTGTTAATTAGAGCCATTCTGACCAGAGTAAGGGGACATCTCCTTGTAGTTGTGATTTGCATTTCTCTGATCGCTAAGGATGTTGAGTCCCTTTCCATATGCCTGTTGGCCATCCGTATACCTTCTTTGGAGAAATCACTGCTCAGATCTTTTGCCCGCCTTTTCAATTGGGTTGTTGATGTTTTTTGCTGTTGAGATGTATGAGTTCTTTCTGTGTTTTGGATATTAACCCCTTATCCGATATACGGTTTGCAAGAATCTTCTCCCAGTTGTTAGGTTGTGTTTTGGTTTTGTGGATGGTTTCCTTTGCGGTGCAGAGGATGTTTTTTGACTTTGATGTAGTCCCGTTTGTTCATTTTGTATTTTGTTTCCCTTGCCCAGTCAGACGTGGTACTTGAAAATAGGCTGCTAAGACTGATGTCAAAGAGCACACTGCCTATGTTTGCTTGTAGACGTTGCATGGTTTCGGGTGTGACATTCAAGTGAAAGCCGAGGGAGGAGGCTGCAGTTCCCCGAGAGCGAGCGTAGCGGGGACCCTGCGTCCCTGTCAGCGCACCTTCCCGCTCCGCGAAGGTCCCAAGCGTGTGGGCGGGGCCGCAGGAGTTCTCCCAGGAGGGTGTCCCCGTCGCTGTCCGCAGTCCACCGCCGGAGGGGGGGGGGGCGGGGCAACGGCCGGGCAGCGTCTGGGCGGCGGCGCGCGCGCGCGCGCGCGAGGAGAGGAGAGGAGCGCGCGGCTGCTGGGCCGCCGTCCTGGGAGGCGTGGGAGGCGTCGGCGAGCCGCGCCTGCCTGCCCAGAGCCGAGCCCGGCGGAGTCCGGCCGCGCTGTGCTGCTCTCTCCCGGGCCGGGCTCGTCCGTTCCCCCGGCGTCCGTGGACGGCGCTCCGCGTCCCCGCTGGGCACAGCAGCCCGGGCCGTGCACAGCCACGGCCGCTAGCCTGAGGAGGCCGTCCTTCAGCTCCCGCTCTTCCTGCTCGCCGGACACGGACGACCAGGGCGCCTGCGAAGAGGATTCCATCTGAGAGAGGTACCTGGGGGGCGTGGGCCTGGGGGCTGGTGGGAGGCGAGCGTGTCCCTGAGGAATAGGCTTGTGCGCCGAGAGGTGCCCGTCAGGTCGCGGGACAGCTGTGCGGCGCGGGGAGCGAGGGGGTCTCTTCGTGCGCTTGAGGCGTTCGTGGAACGGGCGGTGTGTGCCGGGCACCTGCCCAGGGGCCAGCCTGGGCATGCGGTGCCCGGGAGTCGGGCGCTGAAGCGCCAGCCGTGGTCTTGGCTTCTTGGAAGGACAGACGCGAAGTCGATAAGGACACTGGTCTCGAGGCGTTCTGAGGAGTGCGGGTCTCCCTCTTTTCGAGGCTACGTTCCGTTGGGGTTTTCACGAAGCCTGTTGTGGGCCTGAAGCTCAGGCCGGTTCAGGGGCAGTGGCCTGTCGAGGGCCACGTAAGATTTGTGTGCAGAGCCAGTGCTTTCCAAAGCCCTTGACTGTGCAGAAGTCTACCTGTTAGGGGTGCAGTGGGGGCTGTCCGGGGAGCGTTGTGAGCAGAGGTATGTGCCCCACACTTGAAAGCATGGAAGAGAAAGCGTGAGGCTGGAGGGTGCTCCGTTCGTTCCCTCCTTGCACAGAAAGTCTGGAGAGTTGACTTTGGGACAAGTCCTTCCTTTCCTCTGGTCGGTGCGTGTTCAGTGGTCTGGACACTTGGTGAGCAAGACTGACAGGCTGTTTGACGTACTGGCCCTCACAGCCTGGTTGGAAAGGACAGACAGGCAGCCACCAATTACCTAGGAGATACGTAAAAGCAATTTTGTGTTGAGTGTTGAGAAAGACGGCATTTCCTGTTAGACTTGGTGACTTAGGCAGTGATGTTGAAGCTGAGAGCAGATGCCTAAAAGAAAAGGAGGACCTGTGCGGGAGAGTGTTGGGACAGGGCAAGGGAGGAGTAGGGCCTGTCAGAGGAGCTGAAAGCATGCCCTGGAGACTGGGGCCGCCGCGTAGGGACTGTAGGGTGGGGAAAAGAAAACTTTTCGATTGAGGCTGGCGCTTTCTCTAGGTTTTTGGGGACTAAGCGTGGTGATTCAGAACGTGGCCTCTGGAGCCAGACTCTGCCACATGGGTCCTGGCTCTGCCACCTACGGGCTGTGTGAACTCGGGCAAGTTACTGTACCATTCTGTGTGTCAGTTTCCTGATCTGTAAAACGGGGATGATTATCATACACACTCCATAGGTGAGTGTAAAGGTGAGAGGATATTTCATATCCGTAAAGTACTTAGAGCAGTGTCTGGCCTTTAGCAGGCGTTAGTAGTGGTTGACTAAAGAAATGGCTAAATGCATACCTAACTATTCAAGGCTTGGAGGCTGTCCCTGGTGAAACGTGTGAACTTGAATGGATTACACCCAACTTTGTTTTGTTTTGTTTCCTTTCCGGCTTGCAGTTGCTACTGACCGCATCTGCAGCACTGTGGAATTAGAAATAATCTGCCTCGACTTGGCTGCTCTTGGTAAAACAATCTAATGCTGTCCAAATTATCCCAGGGAAATAAAAGCCTTTTCAGTAGCATAGTAGGGTTAGGCTTATTTAACATGTATTGTTTATATTGGTTTGTTTAGTGTTTGTTGGTAACTTTGTGTTTTTTTTTTGGCAAAGCTGCTCGGTTAAAAAAAGCAGATTAGCTAGGAAATGGTTCAGACCCAGAGAAAAGTAGAGAGTCGTGTAAGCAGAGCACGCCTTTCCTTGACTCTCTGTCGAGAGCTTTTGTGATTCCAGCTGCTCTCTGCCTCAGACACGGTGCCCTCTGCGTGTGCAGTCATCTAAACAGTTCAGGTCTGGGACCGTGGAGAATCCAAGGCGGTATAGTCATGCTTTGCTTAACAGTGGGGATGAGTTCTGAGGAGTGTGTCATGGTCAGGCAATCTCGAGACTGTGCAAACACCACGGAGTTCCTAAACCTGGATGGCAGAGCCTCCTACACACCTAGGCCATATGGGACTAATCTGATGGGACCCCCGTTGTTGACTGAAACGTCCCGATGTAGGGCATGACTGTACTTCCCAACTCCAAGGGCACGGAAGTGTAGCCTGTGGGGCTTTGGAAAAGAACAGAGACGCTCAAGGCCTACTCTGGACCCACTGACTCAGAATCTACTGGGATAGGTCCCGGCTTTAAAGACCAGACGTAGTCCTCCTCTGCAGACATCTCATCAACGGTTTTTCACGCTGGGTTTTCCCTCATCTGAGAAAACAGGCCAAGAGATTGTGAGGATCCATAATTAGTGTTTTAAGACATTTGGCAGGACTCAGTGTTTTTCACGTTCTGTGATACTGGGATCTGCATCTGCACTGTAATGTGTTAAACCTTGAAATCTTGTCCAAAAGTCATGTCATTACCTAGAGAATCCTTCTGTGAATTCCAGGCAGATTGCCATCTTTCTGCTTCCGCCTCCTCACCTTGACAATGGGGAGAATAACGGTAACCTGCCTTTTGGATGTGAGGATTAAATGAGACAGTTGGTGCAAAGCAGTCGGCACAGGATCTGGCACAAAGTGAAGCCTTCAAGAAATTATGATTGCAGTAGTTTTGATTTCCCTCCAGTCGGAATACAGTTTAGTTGAAGTTAGTAGCTGTGCCACAGCTGTGTCTCAGGCTGGTGTCTGCCGCCCTGAGCTAAGCCATAAAAATCCCTGGAATAACTTTTCAAAAGCCTGTTAGCCTCTTGAGGCTCCTACACTTTTTTATTTTATTTTATTTTATTTTATTTTATTTTATTTTATTTTATTGCAGTAACAGTGGATCCTAAGATGATATAGCTTTCAGATGTACGTTGTAATATATTTTGAATTCTGTGTAGATTACATCGTGTTCACCACCCGAAAACTAATGATAGTCCGTCACCTCACATGTGAGCCTCATCACCCCTTTGGCTCTCTCCCCTCCCCCCTCCCCCTATGGTAACCACCAATGCAATCTCCTTTGCTCTGTGTGCGTTTGTCGTTGTTTTTATCTTCTCCTTATGAGTGAGATCACACGGTGTTTGACTTTGTCCCTCTGATTTATTTCACTTCGCATAATACCCTCAAGGTCCATCGACGTTGTCACAAATGGGCGGATCTCATCATTTCTTAGGGCCGAGTGGCATTCCATTGTGTATACATACCACATCTTCTTTATCCATTCTTCCCTTGATGGGCACCTAGGTTGCTTCCAAGTTTTGGCTGTTGTGAATAATGCTGCAGTGAGCCTAGGGGTGCATGTGTCCCTCTGCATTGGTGTTTTCAAGTTCTTTGGATGAATAGCCAGCAGTGGGCTAGCTGGATCATACATATGGTAGATGTGTTCTTAGTTTTCTGAGGATACTCCATCCTGCTTTCCGTAGTGGCTGCACCAGTCTGCCCTCCCACCAGCAGTGCAGGAGAGTTCCCTTCTCTGCACATCCTCTCCGACACTTGTCTCTTGTCTTGTTAATTAGAGCCATTCTGACCAGAGTAAGGGGACATCTCCTTGTAGTTGTGATTTGCATTTCTCTGATCGCTAAGGATGTTGAGTCCCTTTCCATATGCCTGTTGGCCATCCGTATACCTTCTTTGGAGAAATCACTGCTCAGATCTTTTGCCCGCCTTTTCAATTGGGTTGTTGATGTTTTTTGCTGTTGAGATGTATGAGTTCTTTCTGTGTTTTGGATATTAACCCCTTATCCGATATACGGTTTGCAAGAATCTTCTCCCAGTTGTTAGGTTGTGTTTTGGTTTTGTGGATGGTTTCCTTTGCGGTGCAGAGGATGTTTTTTGACTTTGATGTAGTCCCGTTTGTTCATTTTGTATTTTGTTTCCCTTGCCCAGTCAGACGTGGTACTTGAAAATAGGCTGCTAAGACTGATGTCAAAGAGCACACTGCCTATGTTTGCTTGTAGACGTTGCATGGTTTCGGGTGTGACATTCAAGTGAAAGCCGAGGGAGGAGGCTGCAGTTCCCCGAGAGCGAGCGTAGCGGGGACCCTGCGTCCCTGTCAGCGCACCTTCCCGCTCCGCGAAGGTCCCAAGCGTGTGGGCGGGGCCGCAGGAGTTCTCCCAGGAGGGTGTCCCCGTCGCTGTCCGCAGTCCACCGCCGGAGGGGGGGGGGCGGGGCAACGGCCGGGCAGCGTCTGGGCGGCGGCGCGCGCGCGCGCGCGCGAGGAGAGGAGAGGAGCGCGCGGCTGCTGGGCCGCCGTCCTGGGAGGCGTGGGAGGCGTCGGCGAGCCGCGCCTGCCTGCCCAGAGCCGAGCCCGGCGGAGTCCGGCCGCGCTGTGCTGCTCTCTCCCGGGCCGGGCTCGTCCGTTCCCCCGGCGTCCGTGGACGGCGCTCCGCGTCCCCGCTGGGCACAGCAGCCCGGGCCGTGCACAGCCACGGCCGCTAGCCTGAGGAGGCCGTCCTTCAGCTCCCGCTCTTCCTGCTCGCCGGACACGGACGACCAGGGCGCCTGCGAAGAGGATTCCATCTGAGAGAGGTACCTGGGGGGCGTGGGCCTGGGGGCTGGTGGGAGGCGAGCGTGTCCCTGAGGAATAGGCTTGTGCGCCGAGAGGTGCCCGTCAGGTCGCGGGACAGCTGTGCGGCGCGGGGAGCGAGGGGGTCTCTTCGTGCGCTTGAGGCGTTCGTGGAACGGGCGGTGTGTGCCGGGCACCTGCCCAGGGGCCAGCCTGGGCATGCGGTGCCCGGGAGTCGGGCGCTGAAGCGCCAGCCGTGGTCTTGGCTTCTTGGAAGGACAGACGCGAAGTCGATAAGGACACTGGTCTCGAGGCGTTCTGAGGAGTGCGGGTCTCCCTCTTTTCGAGGCTACGTTCCGTTGGGGTTTTCACGAAGCCTGTTGTGGGCCTGAAGCTCAGGCCGGTTCAGGGGCAGTGGCCTGTCGAGGGCCACGTAAGATTTGTGTGCAGAGCCAGTGCTTTCCAAAGCCCTTGACTGTGCAGAAGTCTACCTGTTAGGGGTGCAGTGGGGGCTGTCCGGGGAGCGTTGTGAGCAGAGGTATGTGCCCCACACTTGAAAGCATGGAAGAGAAAGCGTGAGGCTGGAGGGTGCTCCGTTCGTTCCCTCCTTGCACAGAAAGTCTGGAGAGTTGACTTTGGGACAAGTCCTTCCTTTCCTCTGGTCGGTGCGTGTTCAGTGGTCTGGACACTTGGTGAGCAAGACTGACAGGCTGTTTGACGTACTGGCCCTCACAGCCTGGTTGGAAAGGACAGAGAGGCAGCCACCAATTACCTAGGAGATACGTAAAAGCAATTTTGTGTTGAGTGTTGAGAAAGACGGCATTTCCTGTTAGACTTGGTGACTTAGGCAGTGATGTTGAAGCTGAGAGCAGATGCCTAAAAGAAAAGGAGGACCTGTGCGGGAGAGTGTTGGGACAGGGCAAGGGAGGAGTAGGGCCTGTCAGAGGAGCTGAAAGCATGCCCTGGAGACTGGGGCCGCCGCGTAGGGACTGTAGGGTGGGGAAAAGAAAACTTTTCGATTGAGGCTGGCGCTTTCTCTAGGTTTTTGGGGACTAAGCGTGGTGATTCAGAACGTGGACTCTGGAGCCAGACTCTGCCACATGGGTCCTGGCTCTGCCACCTACGGGCTGTGTGAACTCGGGCAAGTTACTGTACCATTCTGTGTGTCAGTTTCCTGATCTGTAAAACGGGGATGATTATCATACACACTCCATAGGTGAGTGTAAAGGTGAGAGGATATTTCATATCCGTAAAGTACTTAGAGCAGTGTCTGGCCTTTAGCAGGCGTTAGTAGTGGTTGATTAAAGAAATGGCTAAATGCATACCTAACTATTCAAGGCTTGGAGGCTGTCCCTGGTGAAACGTGTGAACTTGAATGGATTACACCCAACTTTGTTTTGTTTTGTTTCCTTTCCGGCTTGCAGTTGCTACTGACCGCATCTGCAGCACTGTGGAATTAGAAATAATCTGCCTCGACTTGGCTGCTCTTGGTAAAACAATCTAATGCTGTCCAAATTATCCCAGGGAAATAAAAGCCTTTTCAGTAGCATAGTAGGGTTAGGCTTATTTAACATGTATTGTTTATATTGGTTTGTTTAGTGTTTGTTGGTAACTTTGTGTTTTTTTTTTGGCAAAGCTGCTCGGTTAAAAAAAGCAGATTAGCTAGGAAATGGTTCAGACCCAGAGAAAAGTAGAGAGTCGTGTAAGCAGAGCACGCCTTTCCTTGACTCTCTGTCGAGAGCTTTTGTGATTCCAGCTGCTCTCTGCCTCAGACACGGTGCCCTCTGCGTGTGCAGTCATCTAAACAGTTCAGGTCTGGGACCGTGGAGAATCCAAGGCGGTATAGTCATGCTTTGCTTAACAGTGGGGATGAGTTCTGAGGAGTGTGTCATGGTCAGGCAATCTCGAGACTGTGCAAACACCACGGAGTTCCTAAACCTGGATGGCAGAGCCTCCTACACACCTAGGCCATATGGGACTAATCTGATGGGACCCCCGTTGTTGACTGAAACGTCCCGATGTAGGGCATGACTGTACTTCCCAACTCCAAGGGCACGGAAGTGTAGCCTGTGGGGCTTTGGAAAAGAACAGAGACGCTCAAGGCCTACTCTGGACCCACTGACTCAGAATCTACTGGGATAGGTCCCGGCTTTAAAGACCAGACGTAGTCCTCCTCTGCAGACATCTCATCAACGGTTTTTCACGCTGGGTTTTCCCTCATCTGAGAAAACAGGCCAAGAGATTGTGAGGATCCATAATTAGTGTTTTAAGACATTTGGCAGGACTCAGTGTTTTTCACGTTCTGTGATACTGGGATCTGCATCTGCACTGTAATGTGTTAAACCTTGAAATCTTGTCCAAAAGTCATGTCATTACCTAGAGAATCCTTCTGTGAATTCCAGGCAGATTGCCATCTTTCTGCTTCCGCCTCCTCACCTTGACAATGGGGAGAATAACGGTAACCTGCCTTTTGGATGTGAGGATTAAATGAGACAGTTGGTGCAAAGCAGTCGGCACAGGATCTGGCACAAAGTGAAGCCTTCAAGAAATTATGATTGCAGTAGTTTTGATTTCCCTCCAGTCGGAATACAGTTTAGTTGAAGTTAGTAGCTGTGCCACAGCTGTGTCTCAGGCTGGTGTCTGCCGCCCTGAGCTAAGCCATAAAAATCCCTGGAATAACTTTTCAAAAGCCTGTTAGCCTCTTGAGGCTCCTACACTTTTTTATTTTATTTTATTTTATTTTATTTTATTTTATTTTATTTTATTTTATTGCAGTAACAGTGGATCCTAAGATGATATAGCTTTCAGATGTACGTTGTAATATATTTTGAATTCTGTGTAGATTACATCGTGTTCACCACCCGAAAACTAATGATAGTCCGTCACCTCACATGTGAGCCTCATCACCCCTTTGGCTCTCTCCCCTCCCCCCTCCCCCTATGGTAACCACCAATGCAATCTCCTTTGCTCTGTGTGCGTTTGTCGTTGTTTTTATCTTCTCCTTATGAGTGAGATCACACGGTGTTTGACTTTGTCCCTCTGATTTATTTCACTTCGCATAATACCCTCAAGGTCCATCGACGTTGTCACAAATGGGCGGATCTCATCATTTCTTAGGGCCGAGTGGCATTCCATTGTGTATACATACCACATCTTCTTTATCCATTCTTCCCTTGATGGGCACCTAGGTTGCTTCCAAGTTTTGGCTGTTGTGAATAATGCTGCAGTGAGCCTAGGGGTGCATGTGTCCCTCTGCATTGGTGTTTTCAAGTTCTTGGGATGAATAGCCAGCAGTGGGCTAGCTGGATCATACATATGGTAGATGTGTTCTTAGTTTTCTGAGGATACTCCATCCTGCTTTCCGTAGTGGCTGCACCAGTCTGCCCTCCCACCAGCAGTGCAGGAGAGTTCCCTTCTCTGCACATCCTCTCCGACACTTGTCTCTTGTCTTGTTAATTAGAGCCATTCTGACCAGAGTAAGGGGACATCTCCTTGTAGTTGTGATTTGCATTTCTCTGATCGCTAAGGATGTTGAGTCCCTTTCCATATGCCTGTTGGCCATCCGTATACCTTCTTTGGAGAAATCACTGCTCAGATCTTTTGCCCGCCTTTTCAATTGGGTTGTTGATGTTTTTTGCTGTTGAGATGTATGAGTTCTTTCTGTGTTTTGGATATTAACCCCTTATCCGATATACGGTTTGCAAGAATCTTCTCCCAGTTGTTAGGTTGTGTTTTGGTTTTGTGGATGGTTTCCTTTGCGGTGCAGAGGATGTTTTTTGACTTTGATGTAGTCCCGTTTGTTCATTTTGTATTTTGTTTCCCTTGCCCAGTCAGACGTGGTACTTGAAAATAGGCTGCTAAGACTGATGTCAAAGAGCACACTGCCTATGTTTGCTTGTAGACGTTGCATGGTTTCGGGTGTGACATTCAAGTGAAAGCCGAGGGAGGAGGCTGCAGTTCCCCGAGAGCGAGCGTAGCGGGGACCCTGCGTCCCTGTCAGCGCACCTTCCCGCTCCGCGAAGGTCCCAAGCGTGTGGGCGGGGCCGCAGGAGTTCTCCCAGGAGGGTGTCCCCGTCGCTGTCCGCAGTCCACCGCCGGAGGGGGGGGGGGCGGGGCAACGGCCGGGCAGCGTCTGGGCGGCGGCGCGCGCGCGCGCGAGGAGAGGAGAGGAGCGCGCGGCTGCTGGGCCGCCGTCCTGGGAGGCGTGGGAGGCGTCGGCGAGCCGCGCCTGCCTGCCCAGAGCCGAGCCCGGCGGAGTCCGGCCGCGCTGTGCTGCTCTCTCCCGGGCCGGGCTCGTCCGTTCCCCCGGCGTCCGTGGACGGCGCTCCGCGTCCCCGCTGGGCACAGCAGCCCGGGCCGTGCACAGCCACGGCCGCTAGCCTGAGGAGGCCGTCCTTCAGCTCCCGCTCTTCCTGCTCGCCGGACACGGACGACCAGGGCGCCTGCGAAGAGGATTCCATCTGAGAGAGGTACCTGGGGGGCGTGGGCCTGGGGGCTGGTGGGAGGCGAGCGTGTCCCTGAGGAATAGGCTTGTGCGCCGAGAGGTGCCCGTCAGGTCGCGGGACAGCTGTGCGGCGCGGGGAGCGAGGGGGTCTCTTCGTGCGCTTGAGGCGTTCGTGGAACGGGCGGTGTGTGCCGGGCACCTGCCCAGGGGCCAGCCTGGGCATGCGGTGCCCGGGAGTCGGGCGCTGAAGCGCCAGCCGTGGTCTTGGCTTCTTGGAAGGACAGACGCGAAGTCGATAAGGACACTGGTCTCGAGGCGTTCTGAGGAGTGCGGGTCTCCCTCTTTTCGAGGCTACGTTCCGTTGGGGTTTTCACGAAGCCTGTTGTGGGCCTGAAGCTCAGGCCGGTTCAGGGGCAGTGGCCTGTCGAGGGCCACGTAAGATTTGTGTGCAGAGCCAGTGCTTTCCAAAGCCCTTGACTGTGCAGAAGTCTACCTGTTAGGGGTGCAGTGGGGGCTGTCCGGGGAGCGTTGTGAGCAGAGGTATGTGCCCCACACTTGAAAGCATGGAAGAGAAAGCGTGAGGCTGGAGGGTGCTCCGTTCGTTCCCTCCTTGCACAGAAAGTCTGGAGAGTTGACTTTGGGACAAGTCCTTCCTTTCCTCTGGTCGGTGCGTGTTCAGTGGTCTGGACACTTGGTGAGCAAGACTGACAGGCTGTTTGACGTACTGGCCCTCACAGCCTGGTTGGAAAGGACAGACAGGCAGCCACCAATTACCTAGGAGATACGTAAAAGCAATTTTGTGTTGAGTGTTGAGAAAGACGGCATTTCCTGTTAGACTTGGTGACTTAGGCAGTGATGTTGAAGCTGAGAGCAGATGCCTAAAAGAAAAGGAGGACCTGTGCGGGAGAGTGTTGGGACAGGGCAAGGGAGGAGTAGGGCCTGTCAGAGGAGCTGAAAGCATGCCCTGGAGACTGGGGCCGCCGCGTAGGGACTGTAGGGTGGGGAAAAGAAAACTTTTCGATTGAGGCTGGCGCTTTCTCTAGGTTTTTGGGGACTAAGCGTGGTGATTCAGAACGTGGACTCTGGAGCCAGACTCTGCCACATGGGTCCTGGCTCTGCCACCTACGGGCTGTGTGAACTCGGGCAAGTTACTGTACCATTCTGTGTGTCAGTTTCCTGATCTGTAAAACGGGGATGATTATCATACACACTCCATAGGTGAGTGTAAAGGTGAGAGGATATTTCATATCCGTAAAGTACTTAGAGCAGTGTCTGGCCTTTAGCAGGCGTTAGTAGTGGTTGATTAAAGAAATGGCTAAATGCATACCTAACTATTCAAGGCTTGGAGGCTGTCCCTGGTGAAACGTGTGAACTTGAATGGATTACACCCAACTTTGTTTTGTTTTGTTTCCTTTCCGGCTTGCAGTTGCTACTGACCGCATCTGCAGCACTGTGGAATTAGAAATAATCTGCCTCGACTTGGCTGCTCTTGGTAAAACAATCTAATGCTGTCCAAATTATCCCAGGGAAATAAAAGCCTTTTCAGTAGCATAGTAGGGTTAGGCTTATTTAACATGTATTGTTTATATTGGTTTGTTTAGTGTTTGTTGGTAACTTTGTGTTTTTTCTTTTTGTTTTTTTTTTGGCAAAGCTGCTCGGTTAAAAAAAGCAGATTAGCTAGGAAATGGTTCAGACCCAGAGAAAAGTAGAGAGTCGTGTAAGCAGAGCACGCCTTTCCTTGACTCTCTGTCGAGAGCTTTTGTGATTCCAGCTGCTCTCTGCCTCAGACACGGTGCCCTCTGCGTGTGCAGTCATCTAAACAGTTCAGGTCTGGGACCGTGGAGAATCCAAGGCGGTATAGTCATGCTTTGCTTAACAGTGGGGATGAGTTCTGAGGAGTGTGTCATGGTCAGGCAATCTCGAGACTGTGCAAACACCACGGAGTTCCTAAACCTGGATGGCAGAGCCTCCTACACACCTAGGCCATATGGGACTAATCTGATGGGACCCCCGTTGTTGACTGAAACGTCCCGATGTAGGGCATGACTGTACTTCCCAACTCCAAGGGCACGGAAGTGTAGCCTGTGGGGCTTTGGAAAAGAACAGAGACGCTCAAGGCCTACTCTGGACCCACTGACTCAGAATCTACTGGGATAGGTCCCGGCTTTAAAGACCAGACGTAGTCCTCCTCTGCAGACATCTCATCAACGGTTTTTCACGCTGGGTTTTCCCTCATCTGAGAAAACAGGCCAAGAGATTGTGAGGATCCATAATTAGTGTTTTAAGACATTTGGCAGGACTCAGTGTTTTTCACGTTCTGTGATACTGGGATCTGCATCTGCACTGTAATGTGTTAAACCTTGAAATCTTGTCCAAAAGTCATGTCATTACCTAGAGAATCCTTCTGTGAATTCCAGGCAGATTGCCATCTTTCTGCTTCCGCCTCCTCACCTTGACAATGGGGAGAATAACGGTAACCTGCCTTTTGGATGTGAGGATTAAATGAGACAGTTGGTGCAAAGCAGTCGGCACAGGATCTGGCACAAAGTGAAGCCTTCAAGAAATTATGATTGCAGTAGTTTTGATTTCCCTCCAGTCGGAATACAGTTTAGTTGAAGTTAGTAGCTGTGCCACAGCTGTGTCTCAGGCTGGTGTCTGCCGCCCTGAGCTAAGCCATAAAAATCCCTGGAATAACTTTTCAAAAGCCTGTTAGCCTCTTGAGGCTCCTACACTTTTTTATTTTATTTTATTTTATTTTATTTTATTTTATTTTATTTTATTGCAGTAACAGTGGATCCTAAGATGATATAGCTTTCAGATGTACGTTGTAATATATTTTGAATTCTGTGTAGATTACATCGTGTTCACCACCCGAAAACTAATGATAGTCCGTCACCTCACATGTGAGCCTCATCACCCCTTTGGCTCTCTCCCCTCCCCCCTCCCCCTATGGTAACCACCAATGCAATCTCCTTTGCTCTGTGTGCGTTTGTCGTTGTTTTTATCTTCTCCTTATGAGTGAGATCACACGGTGTTTGACTTTGTCCCTCTGATTTATTTCACTTCGCATAATACCCTCAAGGTCCATCGACGTTGTCACAAATGGGCGGATCTCATCATTTCTTAGGGCCGAGTGGCATTCCATTGTGTATACATACCACATCTTCTTTATCCATTCTTCCCTTGATGGGCACCTAGGTTGCTTCCAAGTTTTGGCTGTTGTGAATAATGCTGCAGTGAGCCTAGGGGTGCATGTGTCCCTCTGCATTGGTGTTTTCAAGTTCTTTGGATGAATAGCCAGCAGTGGGCTAGCTGGATCATACATATGGTAGATGTGTTCTTAGTTTTCTGAGGATACTCCATCCTGCTTTCCGTAGTGGCTGCACCAGTCTGCCCTCCCACCAGCAGTGCAGGAGAGTTCCCTTCTCTGCACATCCTCTCCGACACTTGTCTCTTGTCTTGTTAATTAGAGCCATTCTGACCAGAGTAAGGGGACATCTCCTTGTAGTTGTGATTTGCATTTCTCTGATCGCTAAGGATGTTGAGTCCCTTTCCATATGCCTGTTGGCCATCCGTATACCTTCTTTGGAGAAATCACTGCTCAGATCTTTTGCCCGCCTTTTCAATTGGGTTGTTGATGTTTTTTGCTGTTGAGATGTATGAGTTCTTTCTGTGTTTTGGATATTAACCCCTTATCCGATATACGGTTTGCAAGAATCTTCTCCCAGTTGTTAGGTTGTGTTTTGGTTTTGTGGATGGTTTCCTTTGCGGTGCAGAGGATGTTTTTTGACTTTGATGTAGTCCCGTTTGTTCATTTTGTATTTTGTTTCCCTTGCCCAGTCAGACGTGGTACTTGAAAATAGGCTGCTAAGACTGATGTCAAAGAGCACACTGCCTATGTTTGCTTGTAGACGTTGCATGGTTTCGGGTGTGACATTCAAGTGAAAGCCGAGGGAGGAGGCTGCAGTTCCCCGAGAGCGAGCGTAGCGGGGACCCTGCGTCCCTGTCAGCGCACCTTCCCGCTCCGCGAAGGTCCCAAGCGTGTGGGCGGGGCCGCAGGAGTTCTCCCAGGAGGGTGTCCCCGTCGCTGTCCGCAGTCCACCGCCGGAGGGGGGGGGGCGGGGCAACGGCCGGGCAGCGTCTGGGCGGCGGCGCGCGCGCGCGCGCGCGAGGAGAGGAGAGGAGCGCGCGGCTGCTGGGCCGCCGTCCTGGGAGGCGTGGGAGGCGTCGGCGAGCCGCGCCTGCCTGCCCAGAGCCGAGCCCGGCGGAGTCCGGCCGCGCTGTGCTGCTCTCTCCCGGGCCGGGCTCGTCCGTTCCCCCGGCGTCCGTGGACGGCGCTCCGCGTCCCCGCTGGGCACAGCAGCCCGGGCCGTGCACAGCCACGGCCGCTAGCCTGAGGAGGCCGTCCTTCAGCTCCCGCTCTTCCTGCTCGCCGGACACGGACGACCAGGGCGCCTGCGAAGAGGATTCCATCTGAGAGAGGTACCTGGGGGGCGTGGGCCTGGGGGCTGGTGGGAGGCGAGCGTGTCCCTGAGGAATAGGCTTGTGCGCCGAGAGGTGCCCGTCAGGTCGCGGGACAGCTGTGCGGCGCGGGGAGCGAGGGGGTCTCTTCGTGCGCTTGAGGCGTTCGTGGAACGGGCGGTGTGTGCCGGGCACCTGCCCAGGGGCCAGCCTGGGCATGCGGTGCCCGGGAGTCGGGCGCTGAAGCGCCAGCCGTGGTCTTGGCTTCTTGGAAGGACAGACGCGAAGTCGATAAGGACACTGGTCTCGAGGCGTTCTGAGGAGTGCGGGTCTCCCTCTTTTCGAGGCTACGTTCCGTTGGGGTTTTCACGAAGCCTGTTGTGGGCCTGAAGCTCAGGCCGGTTCAGGGGCAGTGGCCTGTCGAGGGCCACGTAAGATTTGTGTGCAGAGCCAGTGCTTTCCAAAGCCCTTGACTGTGCAGAAGTCTACCTGTTAGGGGTGCAGTGGGGGCTGTCCGGGGAGCGTTGTGAGCAGAGGTATGTGCCCCACACTTGAAAGCATGGAAGAGAAAGCGTGAGGCTGGAGGGTGCTCCGTTCGTTCCCTCCTTGCACAGAAAGTCTGGAGAGTTGACTTTGGGACAAGTCCTTCCTTTCCTCTGGTCGGTGCGTGTTCAGTGGTCTGGACACTTGGTGAGCAAGACTGACAGGCTGTTTGACGTACTGGCCCTCACAGCCTGGTTGGAAAGGACAGACAGGCAGCCACCAATTACCTAGGAGATACGTAAAAGCAATTTTGTGTTGAGTGTTGAGAAAGACGGCATTTCCTGTTAGACTTGGTGACTTAGGCAGTGATGTTGAAGCTGAGAGCAGATGCCTAAAAGAAAAGGAGGACCTGTGCGGGAGAGTGTTGGGACAGGGCAAGGGAGGAGTAGGGCCTGTCAGAGGAGCTGAAAGCATGCCCTGGAGACTGGGGCCGCCGCGTAGGGACTGTAGGGTGGGGAAAAGAAAACTTTTCGATTGAGGCTGGCGCTTTCTCTAGGTTTTTGGGGACTAAGCGTGGTGATTCAGAACGTGGCCTCTGGAGCCAGACTCTGCCACATGGGTCCTGGCTCTGCCACCTACGGGCTGTGTGAACTCGGGCAAGTTACTGTACCATTCTGTGTGTCAGTTTCCTGATCTGTAAAACGGGGATGATTATCATACACACTCCATAGGTGAGTGTAAAGGTGAGAGGATATTTCATATCCGTAAAGTACTTAGAGCAGTGTCTGGCCTTTAGCAGGCGTTAGTAGTGGTTGACTAAAGAAATGGCTAAATGCATACCTAACTATTCAAGGCTTGGAGGCTGTCCCTGGTGAAACGTGTGAACTTGAATGGATTACACCCAACTTTGTTTTGTTTTGTTTCCTTTCCGGCTTGCAGTTGCTACTGACCGCATCTGCAGCACTGTGGAATTAGAAATAATCTGCCTCGACTTGGCTGCTCTTGGTAAAACAATCTAATGCTGTCCAAATTATCCCAGGGAAATAAAAGCCTTTTCAGTAGCATAGTAGGGTTAGGCTTATTTAACATGTATTGTTTATATTGGTTTGTTTAGTGTTTGTTGGTAACTTTGTGTTTTTTTTTTGGCAAAGCTGCTCGGTTAAAAAAAGCAGATTAGCTAGGAAATGGTTCAGACCCAGAGAAAAGTAGAGAGTCGTGTAAGCAGAGCACGCCTTTCCTTGACTCTCTGTCGAGAGCTTTTGTGATTCCAGCTGCTCTCTGCCTCAGACACGGTGCCCTCTGCGTGTGCAGTCATCTAAACAGTTCAGGTCTGGGACCGTGGAGAATCCAAGGCGGTATAGTCATGCTTTGCTTAACAGTGGGGATGAGTTCTGAGGAGTGTGTCATGGTCAGGCAATCTCGAGACTGTGCAAACACCACGGAGTTCCTAAACCTGGATGGCAGAGCCTCCTACACACCTAGGCCATATGGGACTAATCTGATGGGACCCCCGTTGTTGACTGAAACGTCCCGATGTAGGGCATGACTGTACTTCCCAACTCCAAGGGCACGGAAGTGTAGCCTGTGGGGCTTTGGAAAAGAACAGAGACGCTCAAGGCCTACTCTGGACCCACTGACTCAGAATCTACTGGGATAGGTCCCGGCTTTAAAGACCAGACGTAGTCCTCCTCTGCAGACATCTCATCAACGGTTTTTCACGCTGGGTTTTCCCTCATCTGAGAAAACAGGCCAAGAGATTGTGAGGATCCATAATTAGTGTTTTAAGACATTTGGCAGGACTCAGTGTTTTTCACGTTCTGTGATACTGGGATCTGCATCTGCACTGTAATGTGTTAAACCTTGAAATCTTGTCCAAAAGTCATGTCATTACCTAGAGAATCCTTCTGTGAATTCCAGGCAGATTGCCATCTTTCTGCTTCCGCCTCCTCACCTTGACAATGGGGAGAATAACGGTAACCTGCCTTTTGGATGTGAGGATTAAATGAGACAGTTGGTGCAAAGCAGTCGGCACAGGATCTGGCACAAAGTGAAGCCTTCAAGAAATTATGATTGCAGTAGTTTTGATTTCCCTCCAGTCGGAATACAGTTTAGTTGAAGTTAGTAGCTGTGCCACAGCTGTGTCTCAGGCTGGTGTCTGCCGCCCTGAGCTAAGCCATAAAAATCCCTGGAATAACTTTTCAAAAGCCTGTTAGCCTCTTGAGGCTCCTATACTTTTTTATTTTATTTTATTTTATTTTATTTTATTTTATTTTATTTTATTTTATTTTATTGCAGTAACAGTGGATCCTAAGATGATATAGCTTTCAGATGTACGTTGTAATATATTTTGAATTCTGTGTAGATTACATCGTGTTCACCACCCGAAAACTAATGATAGTCCGTCACCTCACATGTGAGCCTCATCACCCCTTTGGCTCTCTCCCCTCCCCCCTCCCCCTATGGTAACCACCAATGCAATCTCCTTTGCTCTGTGTGCGTTTGTCGTTGTTTTTATCTTCTCCTTATGAGTGAGATCACACGGTGTTTGACTTTGTCCCTCTGATTTATTTCACTTCGCATAATACCCTCAAGGTCCATCGACGTTGTCACAAATGGGCGGATCTCATCATTTCTTAGGGCCGAGTGGCATTCCATTGTGTATACATACCACATCTTCTTTATCCATTCTTCCCTTGATGGGCACCTAGGTTGCTTCCAAGTTTTGGCTGTTGTGAATAATGCTGCAGTGAGCCTAGGGGTGCATGTGTCCCTCTGCATTGGTGTTTTCAAGTTCTTTGGATGAATAGCCAGCAGTGGGCTAGCTGGATCATACATATGGTAGATGTGTTCTTAGTTTTCTGAGGATACTCCATCCTGCTTTCCGTAGTGGCTGCACCAGTCTGCCCTCCCACCAGCAGTGCAGGAGAGTTCCCTTCTCTGCACATCCTCTCCGACACTTGTCTCTTGTCTTGTTAATTAGAGCCATTCTGACCAGAGTAAGGGGACATCTCCTTGTAGTTGTGATTTGCATTTCTCTGATCGCTAAGGATGTTGAGTCCCTTTCCATATGCCTGTTGGCCATCCGTATACCTTCTTTGGAGAAATCACTGCTCAGATCTTTTGCCCGCCTTTTCAATTGGGTTGTTGATGTTTTTTGCTGTTGAGATGTATGAGTTCTTTCTGTGTTTTGGATATTAACCCCTTATCCGATATACGGTTTGCAAGAATCTTCTCCCAGTTGTTAGGTTGTGTTTTGGTTTTGTGGATGGTTTCCTTTGCGGTGCAGAGGATGTTTTTTGACTTTGATGTAGTCCCGTTTGTTCATTTTGTATTTTGTTTCCCTTGCCCAGTCAGACGTGGTACTTGAAAATAGGCTGCTAAGACTGATGTCAAAGAGCACACTGCCTATGTTTGCTTGTAGACGTTGCATGGTTTCGGGTGTGACATTCAAGTGAAAGCCGAGGGAGGAGGCTGCAGTTCCCCGAGAGCGAGCGTAGCGGGGACCCTGCGTCCCTGTCAGCGCACCTTCCCGCTCCGCGAAGGTCCCAAGCGTGTGGGCGGGGCCGCAGGAGTTCTCCCAGGAGGGTGTCCCCGTCGCTGTCCGCAGTCCACCGCCGGAGGGGGGGGGGGCGGGGCAACGGCCGGGCAGCGTCTGGGCGGCGGCGCGCGCGCGCGCGAGGAGAGGAGAGGAGCGCGCGGCTGCTGGGCCGCCGTCCTGGGAGGCGTGGGAGGCGTCGGCGAGCCGCGCCTGCCTGCCCAGAGCCGAGCCCGGCGGAGTCCGGCCGCGCTGTGCTGCTCTCTCCCGGGCCGGGCTCGTCCGTTCCCCCGGCGTCCGTGGACGGCGCTCCGCGTCCCCGCTGGGCACAGCAGCCCGGGCCGTGCACAGCCACGGCCGCTAGCCTGAGGAGGCCGTCCTTCAGCTCCCGCTCTTCCTGCTCGCCGGACACGGACGACCAGGGCGCCTGCGAAGAGGATTCCATCTGAGAGAGGTACCTGGGGGGCGTGGGCCTGGGGGCTGGTGGGAGGCGAGCGTGTCCCTGAGGAATAGGCTTGTGCGCCGAGAGGTGCCCGTCAGGTCGCGGGACAGCTGTGCGGCGCGGGGAGCGAGGGGGTCTCTTCGTGCGCTTGAGGCGTTCGTGGAACGGGCGGTGTGTGCCGGGCACCTGCCCAGGGGCCAGCCTGGGCATGCGGTGCCCGGGAGTCGGGCGCTGAAGCGCCAGCCGTGGTCTTGGCTTCTTGGAAGGACAGACGCGAAGTCGATAAGGACACTGGTCTCGAGGCGTTCTGAGGAGTGCGGGTCTCCCTCTTTTCGAGGCTACGTTCCGTTGGGGTTTTCACGAAGCCTGTTGTGGGCCTGAAGCTCAGGCCGGTTCAGGGGCAGTGGCCTGTCGAGGGCCACGTAAGATTTGTGTGCAGAGCCAGTGCTTTCCAAAGCCCTTGACTGTGCAGAAGTCTACCTGTTAGGGGTGCAGTGGGGGCTGTCCGGGGAGCGTTGTGAGCAGAGGTATGTGCCCCACACTTGAAAGCATGGAAGAGAAAGCGTGAGGCTGGAGGGTGCTCCGTTCGTTCCCTCCTTGCACAGAAAGTCTGGAGAGTTGACTTTGGGACAAGTCCTTCCTTTCCTCTGGTCGGTGCGTGTTCAGTGGTCTGGACACTTGGTGAGCAAGACTGACAGGCTGTTTGACGTACTGGCCCTCACAGCCTGGTTGGAAAGGACAGACAGGCAGCCACCAATTACCTAGGAGATACGTAAAAGCAATTTTGTGTTGAGTGTTGAGAAAGACGGCATTTCCTGTTAGACTTGGTGACTTAGGCAGTGATGTTGAAGCTGAGAGCAGATGCCTAAAAGAAAAGGAGGACCTGTGCGGGAGAGTGTTGGGACAGGGCAAGGGAGGAGTAGGGCCTGTCAGAGGAGCTGAAAGCATGCCCTGGAGACTGGGGCCGCCGCGTAGGGACTGTAGGGTGGGGAAAAGAAAACTTTTCGATTGAGGCTGGCGCTTTCTCTAGGTTTTTGGGGACTAAGCGTGGTGATTCAGAACGTGGCCTCTGGAGCCAGACTCTGCCACATGGGTCCTGGCTCTGCCACCTACGGGCTGTGTGAACTCGGGCAAGTTACTGTACCATTCTGTGTGTCAGTTTCCTGATCTGTAAAACGGGGATGATTATCATACACACTCCATAGGTGAGTGTAAAGGTGAGAGGATATTTCATATCCGTAAAGTACTTAGAGCAGTGTCTGGCCTTTAGCAGGCGTTAGTAGTGGTTGATTAAAGAAATGGCTAAATGCATACCTAACTATTCAAGGCTTGGAGGCTGTCCCTGGTGAAACGTGTGAACTTGAATGGATTACACCCAACTTTGTTTTGTTTTGTTTCCTTTCCGGCTTGCAGTTGCTACTGACCGCATCTGCAGCACTGTGGAATTAGAAATAATCTGCCTCGACTTGGCTGCTCTTGGTAAAACAATCTAATGCTGTCCAAATTATCCCAGGGAAATAAAAGCCTTTTCAGTAGCATAGTAGGGTTAGGCTTATTTAACATGTATTGTTTATATTGGTTTGTTTAGTGTTTGTTGGTAACTTTGTGTTTTTTTTTTGGCAAAGCTGCTCGGTTAAAAAAAGCAGATTAGCTAGGAAATGGTTCAGACCCAGAGAAAAGTAGAGAGTCGTGTAAGCAGAGCACGCCTTTCCTTGACTCTCTGTCGAGAGCTTTTGTGATTCCAGCTGCTCTCTGCCTCAGACACGGTGCCCTCTGCGTGTGCAGTCATCTAAACAGTTCAGGTCTGGGACCGTGGAGAATCCAAGGCGGTATAGTCATGCTTTGCTTAACAGTGGGGATGAGTTCTGAGGAGTGTGTCATGGTCAGGCAATCTCGAGACTGTGCAAACACCACGGAGTTCCTAAACCTGGATGGCAGAGCCTCCTACACACCTAGGCCATATGGGACTAATCTGATGGGACCCCCGTTGTTGACTGAAACGTCCCGATGTAGGGCATGACTGTACTTCCCAACTCCAAGGGCACGGAAGTGTAGCCTGTGGGGCTTTGGAAAAGAACAGAGACGCTCAAGGCCTACTCTGGACCCACTGACTCAGAATCTACTGGGATAGGTCCCGGCTTTAAAGACCAGACGTAGTCCTCCTCTGCAGACATCTCATCAACGGTTTTTCACGCTGGGTTTTCCCTCATCTGAGAAAACAGGCCAAGAGATTGTGAGGATCCATAATTAGTGTTTTAAGACATTTGGCAGGACTCAGTGTTTTTCACGTTCTGTGATACTGGGATCTGCATCTGCACTGTAATGTGTTAAACCTTGAAATCTTGTCCAAAAGTCATGTCATTACCTAGAGAATCCTTCTGTGAATTCCAGGCAGATTGCCATCTTTCTGCTTCCGCCTCCTCACCTTGACAATGGGGAGAATAACGGTAACCTGCCTTTTGGATGTGAGGATTAAATGAGACAGTTGGTGCAAAGCAGTCGGCACAGGATCTGGCACAAAGTGAAGCCTTCAAGAAATTATGATTGCAGTAGTTTTGATTTCCCTCCAGTCGGAATACAGTTTAGTTGAAGTTAGTAGCTGTGCCACAGCTGTGTCTCAGGCTGGTGTCTGCCGCCCTGAGCTAAGCCATAAAAATCCCTGGAATAACTTTTCAAAAGCCTGTTAGCCTCTTGAGGCTCCTACACTTTTTTATTTTATTTTATTTTATTTTATTTTATTTTATTTTATTTTATTGCAGTAACAGTGGATCCTAAGATGATATAGCTTTCAGATGTACGTTGTAATATATTTTGAATTCTGTGTAGATTACATCGTGTTCACCACCCGAAAACTAATGATAGTCCGTCACCTCACATGTGAGCCTCATCACCCCTTTGGCTCTCTCCCCTCCCCCCTCCCCCTATGGTAACCACCAATGCAATCTCCTTTGCTCTGTGTGCGTTTGTCGTTGTTTTTATCTTCTCCTTATGAGTGAGATCACACGGTGTTTGACTTTGTCCCTCTGATTTATTTCACTTCGCATAATACCCTCAAGGTCCATCGACGTTGTCACAAATGGGCGGATCTCATCATTTCTTAGGGCCGAGTGGCATTCCATTGTGTATACATACCACATCTTCTTTATCCATTCTTCCCTTGATGGGCACCTAGGTTGCTTCCAAGTTTTGGCTGTTGTGAATAATGCTGCAGTGAGCCTAGGGGTGCATGTGTCCCTCTGCATTGGTGTTTTCAAGTTCTTTGGATGAATAGCCAGCAGTGGGCTAGCTGGATCATACATATGGTAGATGTGTTCTTAGTTTTCTGAGGATACTCCATCCTGCTTTCCGTAGTGGCTGCACCAGTCTGCCCTCCCACCAGCAGTGCAGGAGAGTTCCCTTCTCTGCACATCCTCTCCGACACTTGTCTCTTGTCTTGTTAATTAGAGCCATTCTGACCAGAGTAAGGGGACATCTCCTTGTAGTTGTGATTTGCATTTCTCTGATCGCTAAGGATGTTGAGTCCCTTTCCATATGCCTGTTGGCCATCCGTATACCTTCTTTGGAGAAATCACTGCTCAGATCTTTTGCCCGCCTTTTCAATTGGGTTGTTGATGTTTTTTGCTGTTGAGATGTATGAGTTCTTTCTGTGTTTTGGATATTAACCCCTTATCCGATATACGGTTTGCAAGAATCTTCTCCCAGTTGTTAGGTTGTGTTTTGGTTTTGTGGATGGTTTCCTTTGCGGTGCAGAGGATGTTTTTTGACTTTGATGTAGTCCCGTTTGTTCATTTTGTATTTTGTTTCCCTTGCCCAGTCAGACGTGGTACTTGAAAATAGGCTGCTAAGACTGATGTCAAAGAGCACACTGCCTATGTTTGCTTGTAGACGTTGCATGGTTTCGGGTGTGACATTCAAGTGAAAGCCGAGGGAGGAGGCTGCAGTTCCCCGAGAGCGAGCGTAGCGGGGACCCTGCGTCCCTGTCAGCGCACCTTCCCGCTCCGCGAAGGTCCCAAGCGTGTGGGCGGGGCCGCAGGAGTTCTCCCAGGAGGGTGTCCCCGTCGCTGTCCGCAGTCCACCGCCGGAGGGGGGGGGGCGGGGCAACGGCCGGGCAGCGTCTGGGCGGCGGCGCGCGCGCGCGCGCGCGAGGAGAGGAGAGGAGCGCGCGGCTGCTGGGCCGCCGTCCTGGGAGGCGTGGGAGGCGTCGGCGAGCCGCGCCTGCCTGCCCAGAGCCGAGCCCGGCGGAGTCCGGCCGCGCTGTGCTGCTCTCTCCCGGGCCGGGCTCGTCCGTTCCCCCGGCGTCCGTGGACGGCGCTCCGCGTCCCCGCTGGGCACAGCAGCCCGGGCCGTGCACAGCCACGGCCGCTAGCCTGAGGAGGCCGTCCTTCAGCTCCCGCTCTTCCTGCTCGCCGGACACGGACGACCAGGGCGCCTGCGAAGAGGATTCCATCTGAGAGAGGTACCTGGGGGGCGTGGGCCTGGGGGCTGGTGGGAGGCGAGCGTGTCCCTGAGGAATAGGCTTGTGCGCCGAGAGGTGCCCGTCAGGTCGCGGGACAGCTGTGCGGCGCGGGGAGCGAGGGGGTCTCTTCGTGCGCTTGAGGCGTTCGTGGAACGGGCGGTGTGTGCCGGGCACCTGCCCAGGGGCCAGCCTGGGCATGCGGTGCCCGGGAGTCGGGCGCTGAAGCGCCAGCCGTGGTCTTGGCTTCTTGGAAGGACAGACGCGAAGTCGATAAGGACACTGGTCTCGAGGCGTTCTGAGGAGTGCGGGTCTCCCTCTTTTCGAGGCTACGTTCCGTTGGGGTTTTCACGAAGCCTGTTGTGGGCCTGAAGCTCAGGCCGGTTCAGGGGCAGTGGCCTGTCGAGGGCCACGTAAGATTTGTGTGCAGAGCCAGTGCTTTCCAAAGCCCTTGACTGTGCAGAAGTCTACCTGTTAGGGGTGCAGTGGGGGCTGTCCGGGGAGCGTTGTGAGCAGAGGTATGTGCCCCACACTTGAAAGCATGGAAGAGAAAGCGTGAGGCTGGAGGGTGCTCCGTTCGTTCCCTCCTTGCACAGAAAGTCTGGAGAGTTGACTTTGGGACAAGTCCTTCCTTTCCTCTGGTCGGTGCGTGTTC
Organism: Equus caballus; assembly: GCF_041296265.1. Lineage (NCBI taxonomy): Eukaryota > Metazoa > Chordata > Mammalia > Perissodactyla > Equidae > Equus > Equus caballus. Next base: position 24,485 of record NW_027222162.1, read on the forward strand.
AGTGGTCTGGACACTTGGTGAGCAAGACTGACAGGCTGTTTGACGTACTGGCCCTCACAGCCTGGTTGGAAAGGACAGAGAGGCAGCCACCAATTACCTAGGAGATACGTAAAAGCAATTTTGTGTTGAGTGTTGAGAAAGACGGCATTTCCTGTTAGACTTGGTGACTTAGGCAGTGATGTTGAAGCTGAGAGCAGATGCCTAAAAGAAAAGGAGGACCTGTGCGGGAGAGTGTTGGGACAGGGCAAGGGAGGAGTAGGGCCTGTCAGAGGAGCTGAAAGCATGCCCTGGAGACTGGGGCCGCCGCGTAGGGACTGTAGGGTGGGGAAAAGAAAACTTTTCGATTGAGGCTGGCGCTTTCTCTAGGTTTTTGGGGACTAAGCGTGGTGATTCAGAACGTGGACTCTGGAGCCAGACTCTGCCACATGGGTCCTGGCTCTGCCACCTACGGGCTGTGTGAACTCGGGCAAGTTACTGTACCATTCTGTGTGTCAGTTTCCTGATCTGTAAAACGGGGATGATTATCATACACACTCCATAGGTGAGTGTAAAGGTGAGAGGATATTTCATATCCGTAAAGTACTTAGAGCAGTGTCTGGCCTTTAGCAGGCGTTAGTAGTGGTTGATTAAAGAAATGGCTAAATGCATACCTAACTATTCAAGGCTTGGAGGCTGTCCCTGGTGAAACGTGTGAACTTGAATGGATTACACCCAACTTTGTTTTGTTTTGTTTCCTTTCCGGCTTGCAGTTGCTACTGACCGCATCTGCAGCACTGTGGAATTAGAAATAATCTGCCTCGACTTGGCTGCTCTTGGTAAAACAATCTAATGCTGTCCAAATTATCCCAGGGAAATAAAAGCCTTTTCAGTAGCATAGTAGGGTTAGGCTTATTTAACATGTATTGTTTATATTGGTTTGTTTAGTGTTTGTTGGTAACTTTGTGTTTTTTTTTTGGCAAAGCTGCTCGGTTAAAAAAAGCAGATTAGCTAGGAAATGGTTCAGACCCAGAGAAAAGTAGAGAGTCGTGTAAGCAGAGCACGCCTTTCCTTGACTCTCTGTCGAGAGCTTTTGTGATTCCAGCTGCTCTCTGCCTCAGACACGGTGCCCTCTGCGTGTGCAGTCATCTAAACAGTTCAGGTCTGGGACCGTGGAGAATCCAAGGCGGTATAGTCATGCTTTGCTTAACAGTGGGGATGAGTTCTGAGGAGTGTGTCATGGTCAGGCAATCTCGAGACTGTGCAAACACCACGGAGTTCCTAAACCTGGATGGCAGAGCCTCCTACACACCTAGGCCATATGGGACTAATCTGATGGGACCCCCGTTGTTGACTGAAACGTCCCGATGTAGGGCATGACTGTACTTCCCAACTCCAAGGGCACGGAAGTGTAGCCTGTGGGGCTTTGGAAAAGAACAGAGACGCTCAAGGCCTACTCTGGACCCACTGACTCAGAATCTACTGGGATAGGTCCCGGCTTTAAAGACCAGACGTAGTCCTCCTCTGCAGACATCTCATCAACGGTTTTTCACGCTGGGTTTTCCCTCATCTGAGAAAACAGGCCAAGAGATTGTGAGGATCCATAATTAGTGTTTTAAGACATTTGGCAGGACTCAGTGTTTTTCACGTTCTGTGATACTGGGATCTGCATCTGCACTGTAATGTGTTAAACCTTGAAATCTTGTCCAAAAGTCATGTCATTACCTAGAGAATCCTTCTGTGAATTCCAGGCAGATTGCCATCTTTCTGCTTCCGCCTCCTCACCTTGACAATGGGGAGAATAACGGTAACCTGCCTTTTGGATGTGAGGATTAAATGAGACAGTTGGTGCAAAGCAGTCGGCACAGGATCTGGCACAAAGTGAAGCCTTCAAGAAATTATGATTGCAGTAGTTTTGATTTCCCTCCAGTCGGAATACAGTTTAGTTGAAGTTAGTAGCTGTGCCACAGCTGTGTCTCAGGCTGGTGTCTGCCGCCCTGAGCTAAGCCATAAAAATCCCTGGAATAACTTTTCAAAAGCCTGTTAGCCTCTTGAGGCTCCTACACTTTTTTATTTTATTTTATTTTATTTTATTTTATTTTATTTTATTTTATTTTATTTTATTGCAGTAACAGTGGATCCTAAGATGATATAGCTTTCAGATGTACGTTGTAATATATTTTGAATTCTGTGTAGATTACATCGTGTTCACCACCCGAAAACTAATGATAGTCCGTCACCTCACATGTGAGCCTCATCACCCCTTTGGCTCTCTCCCCTCCCCCCTCCCCCTATGGTAACCACCAATGCAATCTCCTTTGCTCTGTGTGCGTTTGTCGTTGTTTTTATCTTCTCCTTATGAGTGAGATCACACGGTGTTTGACTTTGTCCCTCTGATTTATTTCACTTCGCATAATACCCTCAAGGTCCATCGACGTTGTCACAAATGGGCGGATCTCATCATTTCTTAGGGCCGAGTGGCATTCCATTGTGTATACATACCACATCTTCTTTATCCATTCTTCCCTTGATGGGCACCTAGGTTGCTTCCAAGTTTTGGCTGTTGTGAATAATGCTGCAGTGAGCCTAGGGGTGCATGTGTCCCTCTGCATTGGTGTTTTCAAGTTCTTTGGATGAATAGCCAGCAGTGGGCTAGCTGGATCATACATATGGTAGATGTGTTCTTAGTTTTCTGAGGATACTCCATCCTGCTTTCCGTAGTGGCTGCACCAGTCTGCCCTCCCACCAGCAGTGCAGGAGAGTTCCCTTCTCTGCACATCCTCTCCGACACTTGTCTCTTGTCTTGTTAATTAGAGCCATTCTGACCAGAGTAAGGGGACATCTCCTTGTAGTTGTGATTTGCATTTCTCTGATCGCTAAGGATGTTGAGTCCCTTTCCATATGCCTGTTGGCCATCCGTATACCTTCTTTGGAGAAATCACTGCTCAGATCTTTTGCCCGCCTTTTCAATTGGGTTGTTGATGTTTTTTGCTGTTGAGATGTATGAGTTCTTTCTGTGTTTTGGATATTAACCCCTTATCCGATATACGGTTTGCAAGAATCTTCTCCCAGTTGTTAGGTTGTGTTTTGGTTTTGTGGATGGTTTCCTTTGCGGTGCAGAGGATGTTTTTTGACTTTGATGTAGTCCCGTTTGTTCATTTTGTATTTTGTTTCCCTTGCCCAGTCAGACGTGGTACTTGAAAATAGGCTGCTAAGACTGATGTCAAAGAGCACACTGCCTATGTTTGCTTGTAGACGTTGCATGGTTTCGGGTGTGACATTCAAGTGAAAGCCGAGGGAGGAGGCTGCAGTTCCCCGAGAGCGAGCGTAGCGGGGACCCTGCGTCCCTGTCAGCGCACCTTCCCGCTCCGCGAAGGTCCCAAGCGTGTGGGCGGGGCCGCAGGAGTTCTCCCAGGAGGGTGTCCCCGTCGCTGTCCGCAGTCCACCGCCGGAGGGGGGGGGGGCGGGGCAACGGCCGGGCAGCGTCTGGGCGGCGGCGCGCGCGCGCGCGCGAGGAGAGGAGAGGAGCGCGCGGCTGCTGGGCCGCCGTCCTGGGAGGCGTGGGAGGCGTCGGCGAGCCGCGCCTGCCTGCCCAGAGCCGAGCCCGGCGGAGTCCGGCCGCGCTGTGCTGCTCTCTCCCGGGCCGGGCTCGTCCGTTCCCCCGGCGTCCGTGGACGGCGCTCCGCGTCCCCGCTGGGCACAGCAGCCCGGGCCGTGCACAGCCACGGCCGCTAGCCTGAGGAGGCCGTCCTTCAGCTCCCGCTCTTCCTGCTCGCCGGACACGGACGACCAGGGCGCCTGCGAAGAGGATTCCATCTGAGAGAGGTACCTGGGGGGCGTGGGCCTGGGGGCTGGTGGGAGGCGAGCGTGTCCCTGAGGAATAGGCTTGTGCGCCGAGAGGTGCCCGTCAGGTCGCGGGACAGCTGTGCGGCGCGGGGAGCGAGGGGGTCTCTTCGTGCGCTTGAGGCGTTCGTGGAACGGGCGGTGTGTGCCGGGCACCTGCCCAGGGGCCAGCCTGGGCATGCGGTGCCCGGGAGTCGGGCGCTGAAGCGCCAGCCGTGGTCTTGGCTTCTTGGAAGGACAGACGCGAAGTCGATAAGGACACTGGTCTCGAGGCGTTCTGAGGAGTGCGGGTCTCCCTCTTTTCGAGGCTACGTTCCGTTGGGGTTTTCACGAAGCCTGTTGTGGGCCTGAAGCTCAGGCCGGTTCAGGGGCAGTGGCCTGTCGAGGGCCACGTAAGATTTGTGTGCAGAGCCAGTGCTTTCCAAAGCCCTTGACTGTGCAGAAGTCTACCTGTTAGGGGTGCAGTGGGGGCTGTCCGGGGAGCGTTGTGAGCAGAGGTATGTGCCCCACACTTGAAAGCATGGAAGAGAAAGCGTGAGGCTGGAGGGTGCTCCGTTCGTTCCCTCCTTGCACAGAAAGTCTGGAGAGTTGACTTTGGGACAAGTCCTTCCTTTCCTCTGGTCGGTGCGTGTTCAGTGGTCTGGACACTTGGTGAGCAAGACTGACAGGCTGTTTGACGTACTGGCCCTCACAGCCTGGTTGGAAAGGACAGACAGGCAGCCACCAATTACCTAGGAGATACGTAAAAGCAATTTTGTGTTGAGTGTTGAGAAAGACGGCATTTCCTGTTAGACTTGGTGACTTAGGCAGTGATGTTGAAGCTGAGAGCAGATGCCTAAAAGAAAAGGAGGACCTGGGCGGGAGAGTGTTGGGACAGGGCAAGGGAGGAGTAGGGCCTGTCAGAGGAGCTGAAAGCATGCCCTGGAGACTGGGGCCGCCGCGTAGGGACTGTAGGGTGGGGAAAAGAAAACTTTTCGATTGAGGCTGGCGCTTTCTCTAGGTTTTTGGGGACTAAGCGTGGTGATTCAGAACGTGGCCTCTGGAGCCAGACTCTGCCACATGGGTCCTGGCTCTGCCACCTACGGGCTGTGTGAACTCGGGCAAGTTACTGTACCATTCTGTGTGTCAGTTTCCTGATCTGTAAAACGGGGATGATTATCATACACACTCCATAGGTGAGTGTAAAGGTGAGAGGATATTTCATATCCGTAAAGTACTTAGAGCAGTGTCTGGCCTTTAGCAGGCGTTAGTAGTGGTTGACTAAAGAAATGGCTAAATGCATACCTAACTATTCAAGGCTTGGAGGCTGTCCCTGGTGAAACGTGTGAACTTGAATGGATTACACCCAACTTTGTTTTGTTTTGTTTCCTTTCCGGCTTGCAGTTGCTACTGACCGCATCTGCAGCACTGTGGAATTAGAAATAATCTGCCTCGACTTGGCTGCTCTTGGTAAAACAATCTAATGCTGTCCAAATTATCCCAGGGAAATAAAAGCCTTTTCAGTAGCATAGTAGGGTTAGGCTTATTTAACATGTATTGTTTATATTGGTTTGTTTAGTGTTTGTTGGTAACTTTGTGTTTTTTTTTTGGCAAAGCTGCTCGGTTAAAAAAAGCAGATTAGCTAGGAAATGGTTCAGACCCAGAGAAAAGTAGAGAGTCGTGTAAGCAGAGCACGCCTTTCCTTGACTCTCTGTCGAGAGCTTTTGTGATTCCAGCTGCTCTCTGCCTCAGACACGGTGCCCTCTGCGTGTGCAGTCATCTAAACAGTTCAGGTCTGGGACCGTGGAGAATCCAAGGCGGTATAGTCATGCTTTGCTTAACAGTGGGGATGAGTTCTGAGGAGTGTGTCATGGTCAGGCAATCTCGAGACTGTGCAAACACCACGGAGTTCCTAAACCTGGATGGCAGAGCCTCCTACACACCTAGGCCATATGGGACTAATCTGATGGGACCCCCGTTGTTGACTGAAACGTCCCGATGTAGGGCATGACTGTACTTCCCAACTCCAAGGGCACGGAAGTGTAGCCTGTGGGGCTTTGGAAAAGAACAGAGACGCTCAAGGCCTACTCTGGACCCACTGACTCAGAATCTACTGGGATAGGTCCCGGCTTTAAAGACCAGACGTAGTCCTCCTCTGCAGACATCTCATCAACGGTTTTTCACGCTGGGTTTTCCCTCATCTGAGAAAACAGGCCAAGAGATTGTGAGGATCCATAATTAGTGTTTTAAGACATTTGGCAGGACTCAGTGTTTTTCACGTTCTGTGATACTGGGATCTGCATCTGCACTGTAATGTGTTAAACCTTGAAATCTTGTCCAAAAGTCATGTCATTACCTAGAGAATCCTTCTGTGAATTCCAGGCAGATTGCCATCTTTCTGCTTCCGCCTCCTCACCTTGACAATGGGGAGAATAACGGTAACCTGCCTTTTGGATGTGAGGATTAAATGAGACAGTTGGTGCAAAGCAGTCGGCACAGGATCTGGCACAAAGTGAAGCCTTCAAGAAATTATGATTGCAGTAGTTTTGATTTCCCTCCAGTCGGAATACAGTTTAGTTGAAGTTAGTAGCTGTGCCACAGCTGTGTCTCAGGCTGGTGTCTGCCGCCCTGAGCTAAGCCATAAAAATCCCTGGAATAACTTTTCAAAAGCCTGTTAGCCTCTTGAGGCTCCTACACTTTTTTATTTTATTTTATTTTATTTTATTTTATTTTATTTTATTTTATTGCAGTAACAGTGGATCCTAAGATGATATAGCTTTCAGATGTACGTTGTAATATATTTTGAATTCTGTGTAGATTACATCGTGTTCACCACCCGAAAACTAATGATAGTCCGTCACCTCACATGTGAGCCTCATCACCCCTTTGGCTCTCTCCCCTCCCCCCTCCCCCTATGGTAACCACCAATGCAATCTCCTTTGCTCTGTGTGCGTTTGTCGTTGTTTTTATCTTCTCCTTATGAGTGAGATCACACGGTGTTTGACTTTGTCCCTCTGATTTATTTCACTTCGCATAATACCCTCAAGGTCCATCGACGTTGTCACAAATGGGCGGATCTCATCATTTCTTAGGGCCGAGTGGCATTCCATTGTGTATACATACCACATCTTCTTTATCCATTCTTCCCTTGATGGGCACCTAGGTTGCTTCCAAGTTTTGGCTGTTGTGAATAATGCTGCAGTGAGCCTAGGGGTGCATGTGTCCCTCTGCATTGGTGTTTTCAAGTTCTTTGGATGAATAGCCAGCAGTGGGCTAGCTGGATCATACATATGGTAGATGTGTTCTTAGTTTTCTGAGGATACTCCATCCTGCTTTCCGTAGTGGCTGCACCAGTCTGCCCTCCCACCAGCAGTGCAGGAGAGTTCCCTTCTCTGCACATCCTCTCCGACACTTGTCTCTTGTCTTGTTAATTAGAGCCATTCTGACCAGAGTAAGGGGACATCTCCTTGTAGTTGTGATTTGCATTTCTCTGATCGCTAAGGATGTTGAGTCCCTTTCCATATGCCTGTTGGCCATCCGTATACCTTCTTTGGAGAAATCACTGCTCAGATCTTTTGCCCGCCTTTTCAATTGGGTTGTTGATGTTTTTTGCTGTTGAGATGTATGAGTTCTTTCTGTGTTTTGGATATTAACCCCTTATCCGATATACGGTTTGCAAGAATCTTCTCCCAGTTGTTAGGTTGTGTTTTGGTTTTGTGGATGGTTTCCTTTGCGGTGCAGAGGATGTTTTTTGACTTTGATGTAGTCCCGTTTGTTCATTTTGTATTTTGTTTCCCTTGCCCAGTCAGACGTGGTACTTGAAAATAGGCTGCTAAGACTGATGTCAAAGAGCACACTGCCTATGTTTGCTTGTAGACGTTGCATGGTTTCGGGTGTGACATTCAAGTGAAAGCCGAGGGAGGAGGCTGCAGTTCCCCGAGAGCGAGCGTAGCGGGGACCCTGCGTCCCTGTCAGCGCACCTTCCCGCTCCGCGAAGGTCCCAAGCGTGTGGGCGGGGCCGCAGGAGTTCTCCCAGGAGGGTGTCCCCGTCGCTGTCCGCAGTCCACCGCCGGAGGGGGGGGGGCGGGGCAACGGCCGGGCAGCGTCTGGGCGGCGGCGCGCGCGCGCGCGCGCGAGGAGAGGAGAGGAGCGCGCGGCTGCTGGGCCGCCGTCCTGGGAGGCGTGGGAGGCGTCGGCGAGCCGCGCCTGCCTGCCCAGAGCCGAGCCCGGCGGAGTCCGGCCGCGCTGTGCTGCTCTCTCCCGGGCCGGGCTCGTCCGTTCCCCCGGCGTCCGTGGACGGCGCTCCGCGTCCCCGCTGGGCACAGCAGCCCGGGCCGTGCACAGCCACGGCCGCTAGCCTGAGGAGGCCGTCCTTCAGCTCCCGCTCTTCCTGCTCGCCGGACACGGACGACCAGGGCGCCTGCGAAGAGGATTCCATCTGAGAGAGGTACCTGGGGGGCGTGGGCCTGGGGGCTGGTGGGAGGCGAGCGTGTCCCTGAGGAATAGGCTTGTGCGCCGAGAGGTGCCCGTCAGGTCGCGGGACAGCTGTGCGGCGCGGGGAGCGAGGGGGTCTCTTCGTGCGCTTGAGGCGTTCGTGGAACGGGCGGTGTGTGCCGGGCACCTGCCCAGGGGCCAGCCTGGGCATGCGGTGCCCGGGAGTCGGGCGCTGAAGCGCCAGCCGTGGTCTTGGCTTCTTGGAAGGACAGACGCGAAGTCGATAAGGACACTGGTCTCGAGGCGTTCTGAGGAGTGCGGGTCTCCCTCTTTTCGAGGCTACGTTCCGTTGGGGTTTTCACGAAGCCTGTTGTGGGCCTGAAGCTCAGGCCGGTTCAGGGGCAGTGGCCTGTCGAGGGCCACGTAAGATTTGTGTGCAGAGCCAGTGCTTTCCAAAGCCCTTGACTGTGCAGAAGTCTACCTGTTAGGGGTGCAGTGGGGGCTGTCCGGGGAGCGTTGTGAGCAGAGGTATGTGCCCCACACTTGAAAGCATGGAAGAGAAAGCGTGAGGCTGGAGGGTGCTCCGTTCGTTCCCTCCTTGCACAGAAAGTCTGGAGAGTTGACTTTGGGACAAGTCCTTCCTTTCCTCTGGTCGGTGCGTGTTCAGTGGTCTGGACACTTGGTGAGCAAGACTGACAGGCTGTTTGACGTACTGGCCCTCACAGCCTGGTTGGAAAGGACAGACAGGCAGCCACCAATTACCTAGGAGATACGTAAAAGCAATTTTGTGTTGAGTGTTGAGAAAGACGGCATTTCCTGTTAGACTTGGTGACTTAGGCAGTGATGTTGAAGCTGAGAGCAGATGCCTAAAAGAAAAGGAGGACCTGGGCGGGAGAGTGTTGGGACAGGGCAAGGGAGGAGTAGGGCCTGTCAGAGGAGCTGAAAGCATGCCCTGGAGACTGGGGCCGCCGCGTAGGGACTGTAGGGTGGGGAAAAGAAAACTTTTCGATTGAGGCTGGCGCTTTCTCTAGGTTTTTGGGGACTAAGCGTGGTGATTCAGAACGTGGCCTCTGGAGCCAGACTCTGCCACATGGGTCCTGGCTCTGCCACCTACGGGCTGTGTGAACTCGGGCAAGTTACTGTACCATTCTGTGTGTCAGTTTCCTGATCTGTAAAACGGGGATGATTATCATACACACTCCATAGGTGAGTGTAAAGGTGAGAGGATATTTCATATCCGTAAAGTACTTAGAGCAGTGTCTGGCCTTTAGCAGGCGTTAGTAGTGGTTGACTAAAGAAATGGCTAAATGCATACCTAACTATTCAAGGCTTGGAGGCTGTCCCTGGTGAAACGTGTGAACTTGAATGGATTACACCCAACTTTGTTTTGTTTTGTTTCCTTTCCGGCTTGCAGTTGCTACTGACCGCATCTGCAGCACTGTGGAATTAGAAATAATCTGCCTCGACTTGGCTGCTCTTGGTAAAACAATCTAATGCTGTCCAAATTATCCCAGGGAAATAAAAGCCTTTTCAGTAGCATAGTAGGGTTAGGCTTATTTAACATGTATTGTTTATATTGGTTTGTTTAGTGTTTGTTGGTAACTTTGTGTTTTTTTTTTGGCAAAGCTGCTCGGTTAAAAAAAGCAGATTAGCTAGGAAATGGTTCAGACCCAGAGAAAAGTAGAGAGTCGTGTAAGCAGAGCACGCCTTTCCTTGACTCTCTGTCGAGAGCTTTTGTGATTCCAGCTGCTCTCTGCCTCAGACACGGTGCCCTCTGCGTGTGCAGTCATCTAAACAGTTCAGGTCTGGGACCGTGGAGAATCCAAGGCGGTATAGTCATGCTTTGCTTAACAGTGGGGATGAGTTCTGAGGAGTGTGTCATGGTCAGGCAATCTCGAGACTGTGCAAACACCACGGAGTTCCTAAACCTGGATGGCAGAGCCTCCTACACACCTAGGCCATATGGGACTAATCTGATGGGACCCCCGTTGTTGACTGAAACGTCCCGATGTAGGGCATGACTGTACTTCCCAACTCCAAGGGCACGGAAGTGTAGCCTGTGGGGCTTTGGAAAAGAACAGAGACGCTCAAGGCCTACTCTGGACCCACTGACTCAGAATCTACTGGGATAGGTCCCGGCTTTAAAGACCAGACGTAGTCCTCCTCTGCAGACATCTCATCAACGGTTTTTCACGCTGGGTTTTCCCTCATCTGAGAAAACAGGCCAAGAGATTGTGAGGATCCATAATTAGTGTTTTAAGACATTTGGCAGGACTCAGTGTTTTTCACGTTCTGTGATACTGGGATCTGCATCTGCACTGTAATGTGTTAAACCTTGAAATCTTGTCCAAAAGTCATGTCATTACCTAGAGAATCCTTCTGTGAATTCCAGGCAGATTGCCATCTTTCTGCTTCCGCCTCCTCACCTTGACAATGGGGAGAATAACGGTAACCTGCCTTTTGGATGTGAGGATTAAATGAGACAGTTGGTGCAAAGCAGTCGGCACAGGATCTGGCACAAAGTGAAGCCTTCAATCAATTATGATTGCAGTAGTTTTGATTTCCCTCCAGTCGGAATACAGTTTAGTTGAAGTTAGTAGCTGTGCCACAGCTGTGTCTCAGGCTGGTGTCTGCCGCCCTGAGCTAAGCCATAAAAATCCCTGGAATAACTTTTCAAAAGCCTGTTAGCCTCTTGAGGCTCCTACACTTTTTTATTTTATTTTATTTTATTTTATTTTATTTTATTTTATTTTATTGCAGTAACAGTGGATCCTAAGATGATATAGCTTTCAGATGTACGTTGTAATATATTTTGAATTCTGTGTAGATTACATCGTGTTCACCACCCGAAAACTAATGATAGTCCGTCACCTCACATGTGAGCCTCATCACCCCTTTGGCTCTCTCCCCTCCCCCCTCCCCCTATGGTAACCACCAATGCAATCTCCTTTGCTCTGTGTGCGTTTGTCGTTGTTTTTATCTTCTCCTTATGAGTGAGATCACACGGTGTTTGACTTTGTCCCTCTGATTTATTTCACTTCGCATAATACCCTCAAGGTCCATCGACGTTGTCACAAATGGGCGGATCTCATCATTTCTTAGGGCCGAGTGGCATTCCATTGTGTATACATACCACATCTTCTTTATCCATTCTTCCCTTGATGGGCACCTAGGTTGCTTCCAAGTTTTGGCTGTTGTGAATAATGCTGCAGTGAGCCTAGGGGTGCATGTGTCCCTCTGCATTGGTGTTTTCAAGTTCTTTGGATGAATAGCCAGCAGTGGGCTAGCTGGATCATACATATGGTAGATGTGTTCTTAGTTTTCTGAGGATACTCCATCCTGCTTTCCGTAGTGGCTGCACCAGTCTGCCCTCCCACCAGCAGTGCAGGAGAGTTCCCTTCTCTGCACATCCTCTCCGACACTTGTCTCTTGTCTTGTTAATTAGAGCCATTCTGACCAGAGTAAGGGGACATCTCCTTGTAGTTGTGATTTGCATTTCTCTGATCGCTAAGGATGTTGAGTCCCTTTCCATATGCCTGTTGGCCATCCGTATACCTTCTTTGGAGAAATCACTGCTCAGATCTTTTGCCCGCCTTTTCAATTGGGTTGTTGATGTTTTTTGCTGTTGAGATGTATGAGTTCTTTCTGTGTTTTGGATATTAACCCCTTATCCGATATACGGTTTGCAAGAATCTTCTCCCAGTTGTTAGGTTGTGTTTTGGTTTTGTGGATGGTTTCCTTTGCGGTGCAGAGGATGTTTTTTGACTTTGATGTAGTCCCGTTTGTTCATTTTGTATTTTGTTTCCCTTGCCCAGTCAGACGTGGTACTTGAAAATAGGCTGCTAAGACTGATGTCAAAGAGCACACTGCCTATGTTTGCTTGTAGACGTTGCATGGTTTCGGGTGTGACATTCAAGTGAAAGCCGAGGGAGGAGGCTGCAGTTCCCCGAGAGCGAGCGTAGCGGGGACCCTGCGTCCCTGTCAGCGCACCTTCCCGCTCCGCGAAGGTCCCAAGCGTGTGGGCGGGGCCGCAGGAGTTCTCCCAGGAGGGTGTCCCCGTCGCTGTCCGCAGTCCACCGCCGGAGGGGGGGGGGCGGGGCAACGGCCGGGCAGCGTCTGGGCGGCGGCGCGCGCGCGCGCGCGCGAGGAGAGGAGAGGAGCGCGCGGCTGCTGGGCCGCCGTCCTGGGAGGCGTGGGAGGCGTCGGCGAGCCGCGCCTGCCTGCCCAGAGCCGAGCCCGGCGGAGTCCGGCCGCGCTGTGCTGCTCTCTCCCGGGCCGGGCTCGTCCGTTCCCCCGGCGTCCGTGGACGGCGCTCCGCGTCCCCGCTGGGCACAGCAGCCCGGGCCGTGCACAGCCACGGCCGCTAGCCTGAGGAGGCCGTCCTTCAGCTCCCGCTCTTCCTGCTCGCCGGACACGGACGACCAGGGCGCCTGCGAAGAGGATTCCATCTGAGAGAGGTACCTGGGGGGCGTGGGCCTGGGGGCTGGTGGGAGGCGAGCGTGTCCCTGAGGAATAGGCTTGTGCGCCGAGAGGTGCCCGTCAGGTCGCGGGACAGCTGTGCGGCGCGGGGAGCGAGGGGGTCTCTTCGTGCGCTTGAGGCGTTCGTGGAACGGGCGGTGTGTGCCGGGCACCTGCCCAGGGGCCAGCCTGGGCATGCGGTGCCCGGGAGTCGGGCGCTGAAGCGCCAGCCGTGGTCTTGGCTTCTTGGAAGGACAGACGCGAAGTCGATAAGGACACTGGTCTCGAGGCGTTCTGAGGAGTGCGGGTCTCCCTCTTTTCGAGGCTACGTTCCGTTGGGGTTTTCACGAAGCCTGTTGTGGGCCTGAAGCTCAGGCCGGTTCAGGGGCAGTGGCCTGTCGAGGGCCACGTAAGATTTGTGTGCAGAGCCAGTGCTTTCCAAAGCCCTTGACTGTGCAGAAGTCTACCTGTTAGGGGTGCAGTGGGGGCTGTCCGGGGAGCGTTGTGAGCAGAGGTATGTGCCCCACACTTGAAAGCATGGAAGAGAAAGCGTGAGGCTGGAGGGTGCTCCGTTCGTTCCCTCCTTGCACAGAAAGTCTGGAGAGTTGACTTTGGGACAAGTCCTTCCTTTCCTCTGGTCGGTGCGTGTTCAGTGGTCTGGACACTTGGTGAGCAAGACTGACAGGCTGTTTGACGTACTGGCCCTCACAGCCTGGTTGGAAAGGACAGACAGGCAGCCACCAATTACCTAGGAGATACGTAAAAGCAATTTTGTGTTGAGTGTTGAGAAAGACGGCATTTCCTGTTAGACTTGGTGACTTAGGCAGTGATGTTGAAGCTGAGAGCAGATGCCTAAAAGAAAAGGAGGACCTGTGCGGGAGAGTGTTGGGACAGGGCAAGGGAGGAGTAGGGCCTGTCAGAGGAGCTGAAAGCATGCCCTGGAGACTGGGGCCGCCGCGTAGGGACTGTAGGGTGGGGAAAAGAAAACTTTTCGATTGAGGCTGGCGCTTTCTCTAGGTTTTTGGGGACTAAGCGTGGTGATTCAGAACGTGGACTCTGGAGCCAGACTCTGCCACATGGGTCCTGGCTCTGCCACCTACGGGCTGTGTGAACTCGGGCAAGTTACTGTACCATTCTGTGTGTCAGTTTCCTGATCTGTAAAACGGGGATGATTATCATACACACTCCATAGGTGAGTGTAAAGGTGAGAGGATATTTCATATCCGTAAAGTACTTAGAGCAGTGTCTGGCCTTTAGCAGGCTTTAGTAGTGGTTGATTAAAGAAATGGCTAAATGCATACCTAACTATTCAAGGCTTGGAGGCTGTCCCTGGTGAAACGTGTGAACTTGAATGGATTACACCCAACTTTGTTTTGTTTTGTTTCCTTTCCGGCTTGCAGTTGCTACTGACCGCATCTGCAGCACTGTGGAATTAGAAATAATCTGCCTCGACTTGGCTGCTCTTGGTAAAACAATCTAATGCTGTCCAAATTATCCCAGGGAAATAAAAGCCTTTTCAGTAGCATAGTAGGGTTAGGCTTATTTAACATGTATTGTTTATATTGGTTTGTTTAGTGTTTGTTGGTAACTTTGTGTTTTTTTTTTGGCAAAGCTGCTCGGTTAAAAAAAGCAGATTAGCTAGGAAATGGTTCAGACCCAGAGAAAAGTAGAGAGTCGTGTAAGCAGAGCACGCCTTTCCTTGACTCTCTGTCGAGAGCTTTTGTGATTCCAGCTGCTCTCTGCCTCAGACACGGTGCCCTCTGCGTGTGCAGTCATCTAAACAGTTCAGGTCTGGGACCGTGGAGAATCCAAGGCGGTATAGTCATGCTTTGCTTAACAGTGGGGATGAGTTCTGAGGAGTGTGTCATGGTCAGGCAATCTCGAGACTGTGCAAACACCACGGAGTTCCTAAACCTGGATGGCAGAGCCTCCTACACACCTAGGCCATATGGGACTAATCTGATGGGACCCCCGTTGTTGACTGAAACGTCCCGATGTAGGGCATGACTGTACTTCCCAACTCCAAGGGCACGGAAGTGTAGCCTGTGGGGCTTTGGAAAAGAACAGAGACGCTCAAGGCCTACTCTGGACCCACTGACTCAGAATCTACTGGGATAGGTCCCGGCTTTAAAGACCAGACGTAGTCCTCCTCTGCAGACATCTCATCAACGGTTTTTCACGCTGGGTTTTCCCTCATCTGAGAAAACAGGCCAAGAGATTGTGAGGATCCATAATTAGTGTTTTAAGACATTTGGCAGGACTCAGTGTTTTTCACGTTCTGTGATACTGGGATCTGCATCTGCACTGTAATGTGTTAAACCTTGAAATCTTGTCCAAAAGTCATGTCATTACCTAGAGAATCCTTCTGTGAATTCCAGGCAGATTGCCATCTTTCTGCTTCCGCCTCCTCACCTTGACAATGGGGAGAATAACGGTAACCTGCCTTTTGGATGTGAGGATTAAATGAGACAGTTGGTGCAAAGCAGTCGGCACAGGATCTGGCACAAAGTGAAGCCTTCAATCAATTATGATTGCAGTAGTTTTGATTTCCCTCCAGTCGGAATACAGTTTAGTTGAAGTTAGTAGCTGTGCCACAGCTGTGTCTCAGGCTGGTGTCTGCCGCCCTGAGCTAAGCCATAAAAATCCCTGGAATAACTTTTCAAAAGCCTGTTAGCCTCTTGAGGCTCCTACACTTTTTTATTTTATTTTATTTTATTTTATTTTATTTTATTTTATTTTATTGCAGTAACAGTGGATCCTAAGATGATATAGCTTTCAGATGTACGTTGTAATATATTTTGAATTCTGTGTAGATTACATCGTGTTCACCACCCGAAAACTAATGATAGTCCGTCACCTCACATGTGAGCCTCATCACCCCTTTGGCTCTCTCCCCTCCCCCCTCCCCCTATGGTAACCACCAATGCAATCTCCTTTGCTCTGTGTGCGTTTGTCGTTGTTTTTATCTTCTCCTTATGAGTGAGATCACACGGTGTTTGACTTTGTCCCTCTGATTTATTTCACTTCGCATAATACCCTCAAGGTCCATCGACGTTGTCACAAATGGGCGGATCTCATCATTTCTTAGGGCCGAGTGGCATTCCATTGTGTATACATACCACATCTTCTTTATCCATTCTTCCCTTGATGGGCACCTAGGTTGCTTCCAAGTTTTGGCTGTTGTGAATAATGCTGCAGTGAGCCTAGGGGTGCATGTGTCCCTCTGCATTGGTGTTTTCAAGTTCTTTGGATGAATAGCCAGCAGTGGGCTAGCTGGATCATACATATGGTAGATGTGTTCTTAGTTTTCTGAGGATACTCCATCCTGCTTTCCGTAGTGGCTGCACCAGTCTGCCCTCCCACCAGCAGTGCAGGAGAGTTCCCTTCTCTGCACATCCTCTCCGACACTTGTCTCTTGTCTTGTTAATTAGAGCCATTCTGACCAGAGTAAGGGGACATCTCCTTGTAGTTGTGATTTGCATTTCTCTGATCGCTAAGGATGTTGAGTCCCTTTCCATATGCCTGTTGGCCATCCGTATACCTTCTTTGGAGAAATCACTGCTCAGATCTTTTGCCCGCCTTTTCAATTGGGTTGTTGATGTTTTTTGCTGTTGAGATGTATGAGTTCTTTCTGTGTTTTGGATATTAACCCCTTATCCGATATACGGTTTGCAAGAATCTTCTCCCAGTTGTTAGGTTGTGTTTTGGTTTTGTGGATGGTTTCCTTTGCGGTGCAGAGGATGTTTTTTGACTTTGATGTAGTCCCGTTTGTTCATTTTGTATTTTGTTTCCCTTGCCCAGTCAGACGTGGTACTTGAAAATAGGCTGCTAAGACTGATGTCAAAGAGCACACTGCCTATGTTTGCTTGTAGACGTTGCATGGTTTCGGGTGTGACATTCAAGTGAAAGCCGAGGGAGGAGGCTGCAGTTCCCCGAGAGCGAGCGTAGCGGGGACCCTGCGTCCCTGTCAGCGCACCTTCCCGCTCCGCGAAGGTCCCAAGCGTGTGGGCGGGGCCGCAGGAGTTCTCCCAGGAGGGTGTCCCCGTCGCTGTCCGCAGTCCACCGCCGGAGGGGGGGGGGCGGGGCAACGGCCGGGCAGCGTCTGGGCGGCGGCGCGCGCGCGCGCGCGCGAGGAGAGGAGAGGAGCGCGCGGCTGCTGGGCCGCCGTCCTGGGAGGCGTGGGAGGCGTCGGCGAGCCGCGCCTGCCTGCCCAGAGCCGAGCCCGGCGGAGTCCGGCCGCGCTGTGCTGCTCTCTCCCGGGCCGGGCTCGTCCGTTCCCCCGGCGTCCGTGGACGGCGCTCCGCGTCCCCGCTGGGCACAGCAGCCCGGGCCGTGCACAGCCACGGCCGCTAGCCTGAGGAGGCCGTCCTTCAGCTCCCGCTCTTCCTGCTCGCCGGACACGGACGACCAGGGCGCCTGCGAAGAGGATTCCATCTGAGAGAGGTACCTGGGGGGCGTGGGCCTGGGGGCTGGTGGGAGGCGAGCGTGTCCCTGAGGAATAGGCTTGTGCGCCGAGAGGTGCCCGTCAGGTCGCGGGACAGCTGTGCGGCGCGGGGAGCGAGGGGGTCTCTTCGTGCGCTTGAGGCGTTCGTGGAACGGGCGGTGTGTGCCGGGCACCTGCCCAGGGGCCAGCCTGGGCATGCGGTGCCCGGGAGTCGGGCGCTGAAGCGCCAGCCGTGGTCTTGGCTTCTTGGAAGGACAGACGCGAAGTCGATAAGGACACTGGTCTCGAGGCGTTCTGAGGAGTGCGGGTCTCCCTCTTTTCGAGGCTACGTTCCGTTGGGGTTTTCACGAAGCCTGTTGTGGGCCTGAAGCTCAGGCCGGTTCAGGGGCAGTGGCCTGTCGAGGGCCACGTAAGATTTGTGTGCAGAGCCAGTGCTTTCCAAAGCCCTTGACTGTGCAGAAGTCTACCTGTTAGGGGTGCAGTGGGGGCTGTCCGGGGAGCGTTGTGAGCAGAGGTATGTGCCCCACACTTGAAAGCATGGAAGAGAAAGCGTGAGGCTGGAGGGTGCTCCGTTCGTTCCCTCCTTGCACAGAAAGTCTGGAGAGTTGACTTTGGGACAAGTCCTTCCTTTCCTCTGGTCGGTGCGTGTTCAGTGGTCTGGACACTTGGTGAGCAAGACTGACAGGCTGTTTGACGTACTGGCCCTCACAGCCTGGTTGGAAAGGACAGACAGGCAGCCACCAATTACCTAGGAGATACGTAAAAGCAATTTTGTGTTGAGTGTTGAGAAAGACGGCATTTCCTGTTAGACTTGGTGACTTAGGCAGTGATGTTGAAGCTGAGAGCAGATGCCTAAAAGAAAAGGAGGACCTGTGCGGGAGAGTGTTGGGACAGGGCAAGGGAGGAGTAGGGCCTGTCAGAGGAGCTGAAAGCATGCCCTGGAGACTGGGGCCGCCGCGTAGGGACTGTAGGGTGGGGAAAAGAAAACTTTTCGATTGAGGCTGGCGCTTTCTCTAGGTTTTTGGGGACTAAGCGTGGTGATTCAGAACGTGGCCTCTGGAGCCAGACTCTGCCACATGGGTCCTGGCTCTGCCACCTACGGGCTGTGTGAACTCGGGCAAGTTACTGTACCATTCTGTGTGTCAGTTTCCTGATCTGTAAAACGGGGATGATTATCATACACACTCCATAGGTGAGTGTAAAGGTGAGAGGATATTTCATATCCGTAAAGTACTTAGAGCAGTGTCTGGCCTTTAGCAGGCGTTAGTAGTGGTTGACTAAAGAAATGGCTAAATGCATACCTAACTATTCAAGGCTTGGAGGCTGTCCCTGGTGAAACGTGTGAACTTGAATGGATTACACCCAACTTTGTTTTGTTTTGTTTCCTTTCCGGCTTGCAGTTGCTACTGACCGCATCTGCAGCACTGTGGAATTAGAAATAATCTGCCTCGACTTGGCTGCTCTTGGTAAAACAATCTAATGCTGTCCAAATTATCCCAGGGAAATAAAAGCCTTTTCAGTAGCATAGTAGGGTTAGGCTTATTTAACATGTATTGTTTATATTGGTTTGTTTAGTGTTTGTTGGTAACTTTGTGTTTTTTTTTTGGCAAAGCTGCTCGGTTAGGAAATGGTTCAGACCCAGAGAAAAGTAGAGAGTCGTGTAAGCAGAGCACGCCTTTCCTTGACTCTCTGTCGAGAGCTTTTGTGATTCCAGCTGCTCTCTGCCTCAGACACGGTGCCCTCTGCGTGTGCAGTCATCTAAACAGTTCAGGTCTGGGACCGTGGAGAATCCAAGGCGGTATAGTCATGCTTTGCTTAACAGTGGGGATGAGTTCTGAGGAGTGTGTCATGGTCAGGCAATCTCGAGACTGTGCAAACACCACGGAGTTCCTAAACCTGGATGGCAGAGCCTCCTACACACCTAGGCCATATGGGACTAATCTGATGGGACCCCCGTTGTTGACTGAAACGTCCCGATGTAGGGCATGACTGTACTTCCCAACTCCAAGGGCACGGAAGTGTAGCCTGTGGGGCTTTGGAAAAGAACAGAGACGCTCAAGGCCTACTCTGGACCCACTGACTCAGAATCTACTGGGATAGGTCCCGGCTTTAAAGACCAGACGTAGTCCTCCTCTGCAGACATCTCATCAACGGTTTTTCACGCTGGGTTTTCCCTCATCTGAGAAAACAGGCCAAGAGATTGTGAGGATCCATAATTAGTGTTTTAAGACATTTGGCAGGACTCAGTGTTTTTCACGTTCTGTGATACTGGGATCTGCATCTGCACTGTAATGTGTTAAACCTTGAAATCTTGTCCAAAAGTCATGTCATTACCTAGAGAATCCTTCTGTGAATTCCAGGCAGATTGCCATCTTTCTGCTTCCGCCTCCTCACCTTGACAATGGGGAGAATAACGGTAACCTGCCTTTTGGATGTGAGGATTAAATGAGACAGTTGGTGCAAAGCAGTCGGCACAGGATCTGGCACAAAGTGAAGCCTTCAAGAAATTATGATTGCAGTAGTTTTGATTTCCCTCCAGTCGGAATACAGTTTAGTTGAAGTTAGTAGCTGTGCCACAGCTGTGTCTCAGGCTGGTGTCTGCCGCCCTGAGCTAAGCCATAAAAATCCCTGGAATAACTTTTCAAAAGCCTGTTAGCCTCTTGAGGCTCCTACACTTTTTTATTTTATTTTATTTTATTTTATTTTATTTTATTTTATTTTATTTTATTGCAGTAACAGTGGATCCTAAGATGATATAGCTTTCAGATGTACGTTGTAATATATTTTGAATTCTGTGTAGATTACATCGTGTTCACCACCCGAAAACTAATGATAGTCCGTCACCTCACATGTGAGCCTCATCACCCCTTTGGCTCTCTCCCCTCCCCCCTCCCCCTATGGTAACCACCAATGCAATCTCCTTTGCTCTGTGTGCGTTTGTCGTTGTTTTTATCTTCTCCTTATGAGTGAGATCACACGGTGTTTGACTTTGTCCCTCTGATTTATTTCACTTCGCATAATACCCTCAAGGTCCATCGACGTTGTCACAAATGGGCGGATCTCATCATTTCTTAGGGCCGAGTGGCATTCCATTGTGTATACATACCACATCTTCTTTATCCATTCTTCCCTTGATGGGCACCTAGGTTGCTTCCAAGTTTTGGCTGTTGTGAATAATGCTGCAGTGAGCCTAGGGGTGCATGTGTCCCTCTGCATTGGTGTTTTCAAGTTCTTTGGATGAATAGCCAGCAGTGGGCTAGCTGGATCATACATATGGTAGATGTGTTCTTAGTTTTCTGAGGATACTCCATCCTGCTTTCCGTAGTGGCTGCACCAGTCTGCCCTCCCACCAGCAGTGCAGGAGAGTTCCCTTCTCTGCACATCCTCTCCGACACTTGTCTCTTGTCTTGTTAATTAGAGCCATTCTGACCAGAGTAAGGGGACATCTCCTTGTAGTTGTGATTTGCATTTCTCTGATCGCTAAGGATGTTGAGTCCCTTTCCATATGCCTGTTGGCCATCCGTATACCTTCTTTGGAGAAATCACTGCTCAGATCTTTTGCCCGCCTTTTCAATTGGGTTGTTGATGTTTTTTGCTGTTGAGATGTATGAGTTCTTTCTGTGTTTTGGATATTAACCCCTTATCCGATATACGGTTTGCAAGAATCTTCTCCCAGTTGTTAGGTTGTGTTTTGGTTTTGTGGATGGTTTCCTTTGCGGTGCAGAGGATGTTTTTTGACTTTGATGTAGTCCCGTTTGTTCATTTTGTATTTTGTTTCCCTTGCCCAGTCAGACGTGGTACTTGAAAATAGGCTGCTAAGACTGATGTCAAAGAGCACACTGCCTATGTTTGCTTGTAGACGTTGCATGGTTTCGGGTGTGACATTCAAGTGAAAGCCGAGGGAGGAGGCTGCAGTTCCCCGAGAGCGAGCGTAGCGGGGACCCTGCGTCCCTGTCAGCGCACCTTCCCGCTCCGCGAAGGTCCCAAGCGTGTGGGCGGGGCCGCAGGAGTTCTCCCAGGAGGGTGTCCCCGTCGCTGTCCGCAGTCCACCGCCGGAGGGGGGGGGGCGGGGCAACGGCCGGGCAGCGTCTGGGCGGCGGCGCGCGCGCGCGCGCGCGAGGAGAGGAGAGGAGCGCGCGGCTGCTGGGCCGCCGTCCTGGGAGGCGTGGGAGGCGTCGGCGAGCCGCGCCTGCCTGCCCAGAGCCGAGCCCGGCGGAGTCCGGCCGCGCTGTGCTGCTCTCTCCCGGGCCGGGCTCGTCCGTTCCCCCGGCGTCCGTGGACGGCGCTCCGCGTCCCCGCTGGGCACAGCAGCCCGGGCCGTGCACAGCCACGGCCGCTAGCCTGAGGAGGCCGTCCTTCAGCTCCCGCTCTTCCTGCTCGCCGGACACGGACGACCAGGGCGCCTGCGAAGAGGATTCCATCTGAGAGAGGTACCTGGGGGGCGTGGGCCTGGGGGCTGGTGGGAGGCGAGCGTGTCCCTGAGGAATAGGCTTGTGCGCCGAGAGGTGCCCGTCAGGTCGCGGGACAGCTGTGCGGCGCGGGGAGCGAGGGGGTCTCTTCGTGCGCTTGAGGCGTTCGTGGAACGGGCGGTGTGTGCCGGGCACCTGCCCAGGGGCCAGCCTGGGCATGCGGTGCCCGGGAGTCGGGCGCTGAAGCGCCAGCCGTGGTCTTGGCTTCTTGGAAGGACAGACGCGAAGTCGATAAGGACACTGGTCTCGAGGCGTTCTGAGGAGTGCGGGTCTCCCTCTTTTCGAGGCTACGTTCCGTTGGGGTTTTCACGAAGCCTGTTGTGGGCCTGAAGCTCAGGCCGGTTCAGGGGCAGTGGCCTGTCGAGGGCCACGTAAGATTTGTGTGCAGAGCCAGTGCTTTCCAAAGCCCTTGACTGTGCAGAAGTCTACCTGTTAGGGGTGCAGTGGGGGCTGTCCGGGGAGCGTTGTGAGCAGAGGTATGTGCCCCACACTTGAAAGCATGGAAGAGAAAGCGTGAGGCTGGAGGGTGCTCCGTTCGTTCCCTCCTTGCACAGAAAGTCTGGAGAGTTGACTTTGGGACAAGTCCTTCCTTTCCTCTGGTCGGTGCGTGTTCAGTGGTCTGGACACTTGGTGAGCAAGACTGACAGGCTGTTTGACGTACTGGCCCTCACAGCCTGGTTGGAAAGGACAGACAGGCAGCCACCAATTACCTAGGAGATACGTAAAAGCAATTTTGTGTTGAGTGTTGAGAAAGACGGCATTTCCTGTTAGACTTGGTGACTTAGGCAGTGATGTTGAAGCTGAGAGCAGATGCCTAAAAGAAAAGGAGGACCTGTGCGGGAGAGTGTTGGGACAGGGCAAGGGAGGAGTAGGGCCTGTCAGAGGAGCTGAAAGCATGCCCTGGAGACTGGGGCCGCCGCGTAGGGACTGTAGGGTGGGGAAAAGAAAACTTTTCGATTGAGGCTGGCGCTTTCTCTAGGTTTTTGGGGACTAAGCGTGGTGATTCAGAACGTGGCCTCTGGAGCCAGACTCTGCCACATGGGTCCTGGCTCTGCCACCTACGGGCTGTGTGAACTCGGGCAAGTTACTGTACCATTCTGTGTGTCAGTTTCCTGATCTGTAAAACGGGGATGATTATCATACACACTCCATAGGTGAGTGTAAAGGTGAGAGGATATTTCATATCCGTAAAGTACTTAGAGCAGTGTCTGGCCTTTAGCAGGCGTTAGTAGTGGTTGATTAAAGAAATGGCTAAATGCATACCTAACTATTCAAGGCTTGGAGGCTGTCCCTGGTGAAACGTGTGAACTTGAATGGATTACACCCAACTTTGTTTTGTTTTGTTTCCTTTCCGGCTTGCAGTTGCTACTGACCGCATCTGCAGCACTGTGGAATTAGAAATAATCTGCCTCGACTTGGCTGCTCTTGGTAAAACAATCTAATGCTGTCCAAATTATCCCAGGGAAATAAAAGCCTTTTCAGTAGCATAGTAGGGTTAGGCTTATTTAACATGTATTGTTTATATTGGTTTGTTTAGTGTTTGTTGGTAACTTTGTGTTTTTTTTTTGGCAAAGCTGCTCGGTTAAAAAAAGCAGATTAGCTAGGAAATGGTTCAGACCCAGAGAAAAGTAGAGAGTCGTGTAAGCAGAGCACGCCTTTCCTTGACTCTCTGTCGAGAGCTTTTGTGATTCCAGCTGCTCTCTGCCTCAGACACGGTGCCCTCTGCGTGTGCAGTCATCTAAACAGTTCAGGTCTGGGACCGTGGAGAATCCAAGGCGGTATAGTCATGCTTTGCTTAACAGTGGGGATGAGTTCTGAGGAGTGTGTCATGGTCAGGCAATCTCGAGACTGTGCAAACACCACGGAGTTCCTAAACCTGGATGGCAGAGCCTCCTACACACCTAGGCCATATGGGACTAATCTGATGGGACCCCCGTTGTTGACTGAAACGTCCCGATGTAGGGCATGACTGTACTTCCCAACTCCAAGGGCACGGAAGTGTAGCCTGTGGGGCTTTGGAAAAGAACAGAGACGCTCAAGGCCTACTCTGGACCCACTGACTCAGAATCTACTGGGATAGGTCCCGGCTTTAAAGACCAGACGTAGTCCTCCTCTGCAGACATCTCATCAACGGTTTTTCACGCTGGGTTTTCCCTCATCTGAGAAAACAGGCCAAGAGATTGTGAGGATCCATAATTAGTGTTTTAAGACATTTGGCAGGACTCAGTGTTTTTCACGTTCTGTGATACTGGGATCTGCATCTGCACTGTAATGTGTTAAACCTTGAAATCTTGTCCAAAAGTCATGTCATTACCTAGAGAATCCTTCTGTGAATTCCAGGCAGATTGCCATCTTTCTGCTTCCGCCTCCTCACCTTGACAATGGGGAGAATAACGGTAACCTGCCTTTTGGATGTGAGGATTAAATGAGACAGTTGGTGCAAAGCAGTCGGCACAGGATCTGGCACAAAGTGAAGCCTTCAATCAATTATGATTGCAGTAGTTTTGATTTCCCTCCAGTCGGAATACAGTTTAGTTGAAGTTAGTAGCTGTGCCACAGCTGTGTCTCAGGCTGGTGTCTGCCGCCCTGAGCTAAGCCATAAAAATCCCTGGAATAACTTTTCAAAAGCCTGTTAGCCTCTTGAGGCTCCTACACTTTTTTATTTTATTTTATTTTATTTTATTTTATTTTATTTTATTTTATTGCAGTAACAGTGGATCCTAAGATGATATAGCTTTCAGATGTACGTTGTAATATATTTTGAATTCTGTGTAGATTACATCGTGTTCACCACCCGAAAACTAATGATAGTCCGTCACCTCACATGTGAGCCTCATCACCCCTTTGGCTCTCTCCCCTCCCCCCTCCCCCTATGGTAACCACCAATGCAATCTCCTTTGCTCTGTGTGCGTTTGTCGTTGTTTTTATCTTCTCCTTATGAGTGAGATCACACGGTGTTTGACTTTGTCCCTCTGATTTATTTCACTTCGCATAATACCCTCAAGGTCCATCGACGTTGTCACAAATGGGCGGATCTCATCATTTCTTAGGGCCGAGTGGCATTCCATTGTGTATACATACCACATCTTCTTTATCCATTCTTCCCTTGATGGGCACCTAGGTTGCTTCCAAGTTTTGGCTGTTGTGAATAATGCTGCAGTGAGCCTAGGGGTGCATGTGTCCCTCTGCATTGGTGTTTTCAAGTTCTTTGGATGAATAGCCAGCAGTGGGCTAGCTGGATCATACATATGGTAGATGTGTTCTTAGTTTTCTGAGGATACTCCATCCTGCTTTCCGTAGTGGCTGCACCAGTCTGCCCTCCCACCAGCAGTGCAGGAGAGTTCCCTTCTCTGCACATCCTCTCCGACACTTGTCTCTTGTCTTGTTAATTAGAGCCATTCTGACCAGAGTAAGGGGACATCTCCTTGTAGTTGTGATTTGCATTTCTCTGATCGCTAAGGATGTTGAGTCCCTTTCCATATGCCTGTTGGCCATCCGTATACCTTCTTTGGAGAAATCACTGCTCAGATCTTTTGCCCGCCTTTTCAATTGGGTTGTTGATGTTTTTTGCTGTTGAGATGTATGAGTTCTTTCTGTGTTTTGGATATTAACCCCTTATCCGATATACGGTTTGCAAGAATCTTCTCCCAGTTGTTAGGTTGTGTTTTGGTTTTGTGGATGGTTTCCTTTGCGGTGCAGAGGATGTTTTTTGACTTTGATGTAGTCCCGTTTGTTCATTTTGTATTTTGTTTCCCTTGCCCAGTCAGACGTGGTACTTGAAAATAGGCTGCTAAGACTGATGTCAAAGAGCACACTGCCTATGTTTGCTTGTAGACGTTGCATGGTTTCGGGTGTGACATTCAAGTGAAAGCCGAGGGAGGAGGCTGCAGTTCCCCGAGAGCGAGCGTAGCGGGGACCCTGCGTCCCTGTCAGCGCACCTTCCCGCTCCGCGAAGGTCCCAAGCGTGTGGGCGGGGCCGCAGGAGTTCTCCCAGGAGGGTGTCCCCGTCGCTGTCCGCAGTCCACCGCCGGAGGGGGGGGGGGCGGGGCAACGGCCGGGCAGCGTCTGGGCGGCGGCGCGCGCGCGCGCGCGAGGAGAGGAGAGGAGCGCGCGGCTGCTGGGCCGCCGTCCTGGGAGGCGTGGGAGGCGTCGGCGAGCCGCGCCTGCCTGCCCAGAGCCGAGCCCGGCGGAGTCCGGCCGCGCTGTGCTGCTCTCTCCCGGGCCGGGCTCGTCCGTTCCCCCGGCGTCCGTGGACGGCGCTCCGCGTCCCCGCTGGGCACAGCAGCCCGGGCCGTGCACAGCCACGGCCGCTAGCCTGAGGAGGCCGTCCTTCAGCTCCCGCTCTTCCTGCTCGCCGGACACGGACGACCAGGGCGCCTGCGAAGAGGATTCCATCTGAGAGAGGTACCTGGGGGGCGTGGGCCTGGGGGCTGGTGGGAGGCGAGCGTGTCCCTGAGGAATAGGCTTGTGCGCCGAGAGGTGCCCGTCAGGTCGCGGGACAGCTGTGCGGCGCGGGGAGCGAGGGGGTCTCTTCGTGCGCTTGAGGCGTTCGTGGAACGGGCGGTGTGTGCCGGGCACCTGCCCAGGGGCCAGCCTGGGCATGCGGTGCCCGGGAGTCGGGCGCTGAAGCGCCAGCCGTGGTCTTGGCTTCTTGGAAGGACAGACGCGAAGTCGATAAGGACACTGGTCTCGAGGCGTTCTGAGGAGTGCGGGTCTCCCTCTTTTCGAGGCTACGTTCCGTTGGGGTTTTCACGAAGCCTGTTGTGGGCCTGAAGCTCAGGCCGGTTCAGGGGCAGTGGCCTGTCGAGGGCCACGTAAGATTTGTGTGCAGAGCCAGTGCTTTCCAAAGCCCTTGACTGTGCAGAAGTCTACCTGTTAGGGGTGCAGTGGGGGCTGTCCGGGGAGCGTTGTGAGCAGAGGTATGTGCCCCACACTTGAAAGCATGGAAGAGAAAGCGTGAGGCTGGAGGGTGCTCCGTTCGTTCCCTCCTTGCACAGAAAGTCTGGAGAGTTGACTTTGGGACAAGTCCTTCCTTTCCTCTGGTCGGTGCGTGTTCAGTGGTCTGGACACTTGGTGAGCAAGACTGACAGGCTCTTTGACGTACTGGCCCTCACAGCCTGGTTGGAAAGGACAGACAGGCAGCCACCAATTACCTAGGAGATACGTAAAAGCAATTTTGTGTTGAGTGTTGAGAAAGACGGCATTTCCTGTTAGACTTGGTGACTTAGGCAGTGATGTTGAAGCTGAGAGCAGATGCCTAAAAGAAAAGGAGGACCTGGGCGGGAGAGTGTTGGGACAGGGCAAGGGAGGAGTAGGGCCTGTCAGAGGAGCTGAAAGCATGCCCTGGAGACTGGGGCCGCCGCGTAGGGACTGTAGGGTGGGGAAAAGAAAACTTTTCGATTGAGGCTGGCGCTTTCTCTAGGTTTTTGGGGACTAAGCGTGGTGATTCAGAACGTGGACTCTGGAGCCAGACTCTGCCACATGGGTCCTGGCTCTGCCACCTACGGGCTGTGTGAACTCGGGCAAGTTACTGTACCATTCTGTGTGTCAGTTTCCTGATCTGTAAAACGGGGATGATTATCATACACACTCCATAGGTGAGTGTAAAGGTGAGAGGATATTTCATATCCGTAAAGTACTTAGAGCAGTGTCTGGCCTTTAGCAGGCGTTAGTAGTGGTTGACTAAAGAAATGGCTAAATGCATACCTAACTATTCAAGGCTTGGAGGCTGTCCCTGGTGAAACGTGTGAACTTGAATGGATTACACCCAACTTTGTTTTGTTTTGTTTCCTTTCCGGCTTGCAGTTGCTACTGACCGCATCTGCAGCACTGTGGAATTAGAAATAATCTGCCTCGACTTGGCTGCTCTTGGTAAAACAATCTAATGCTGTCCAAATTATCCCAGGGAAATAAAAGCCTTTTCAGTAGCATAGTAGGGTTAGGCTTATTTAACATGTATTGTTTATATTGGTTTGTTTAGTGTTTGTTGGTAACTTTGTGTTTTTTTTTTGGCAAAGCTGCTCGGTTAAAAAAAGCAGATTAGCTAGGAAATGGTTCAGACCCAGAGAAAAGTAGAGAGTCGTGTAAGCAGAGCACGCCTTTCCTTGACTCTCTGTCGAGAGCTTTTGTGATTCCAGCTGCTCTCTGCCTCAGACACGGTGCCCTCTGCGTGTGCAGTCATCTAAACAGTTCAGGTCTGGGACCGTGGAGAATCCAAGGCGGTATAGTCATGCTTTGCTTAACAGTGGGGATGAGTTCTGAGGAGTGTGTCATGGTCAGGCAATCTCGAGACTGTGCAAACACCACGGAGTTCCTAAACCTGGATGGCAGAGCCTCCTACACACCTAGGCCATATGGGACTAATCTGATGGGACCCCCGTTGTTGACTGAAACGTCCCGATGTAGGGCATGACTGTACTTCCCAACTCCAAGGGCACGGAAGTGTAGCCTGTGGGGCTTTGGAAAAGAACAGAGACGCTCAAGGCCTACTCTGGACCCACTGACTCAGAATCTACTGGGATAGGTCCCGGCTTTAAAGACCAGACGTAGTCCTCCTCTGCAGACATCTCATCAACGGTTTTTCACGCTGGGTTTTCCCTCATCTGAGAAAACAGGCCAAGAGATTGTGAGGATCCATAATTAGTGTTTTAAGACATTTGGCAGGACTCAGTGTTTTTCACGTTCTGTGATACTGGGATCTGCATCTGCACTGTAATGTGTTAAACCTTGAAATCTTGTCCAAAAGTCATGTCATTACCTAGAGAATCCTTCTGTGAATTCCAGGCAGATTGCCATCTTTCTGCTTCCGCCTCCTCACCTTGACAATGGGGAGAATAACGGTAACCTGCCTTTTGGATGTGAGGATTAAATGAGACAGTTGGTGCAAAGCAGTCGGCACAGGATCTGGCACAAAGTGAAGCCTTCAATCAATTATGATTGCAGTAGTTTTGATTTCCCTCCAGTCGGAATACAGTTTAGTTGAAGTTAGTAGCTGTGCCACAGCTGTGTCTCAGGCTGGTGTCTGCCGCCCTGAGCTAAGCCATAAAAATCCCTGGAATAACTTTTCAAAAGCCTGTTAGCCTCTTGAGGCTCCTATACTTTTTTATTTTATTTTATTTTATTTTATTTTATTTTATTTTATTTTATTGCAGTAACAGTGGATCCTAAGATGATATAGCTTTCAGATGTACGTTGTAATATATTTTGAATTCTGTGTAGATTACATCGTGTTCACCACCCGAAAACTAATGATAGTCCGTCACCTCACATGTGAGCCTCATCACCCCTTTGGCTCTCTCCCCTCCCCCCTCCCCCTATGGTAACCACCAATGCAATCTCCTTTGCTCTGTGTGCGTTTGTCGTTGTTTTTATCTTCTCCTTATGAGTGAGATCACACGGTGTTTGACTTTGTCCCTCTGATTTATTTCACTTCGCATAATACCCTCAAGGTCCATCGACGTTGTCACAAATGGGCGGATCTCATCATTTCTTAGGGCCGAGTGGCATTCCATTGTGTATACATACCACATCTTCTTTATCCATTCTTCCCTTGATGGGCACCTAGGTTGCTTCCAAGTTTTGGCTGTTGTGAATAATGCTGCAGTGAGCCTAGGGGTGCATGTGTCCCTCTGCATTGGTGTTTTCAAGTTCTTTGGATGAATAGCCAGCAGTGGGCTAGCTGGATCATACATATGGTAGATGTGTTCTTAGTTTTCTGAGGATACTCCATCCTGCTTTCCGTAGTGGCTGCACCAGTCTGCCCTCCCACCAGCAGTGCAGGAGAGTTCCCTTCTCTGCACATCCTCTCCGACACTTGTCTCTTGTCTTGTTAATTAGAGCCATTCTGACCAGAGTAAGGGGACATCTCCTTGTAGTTGTGATTTGCATTTCTCTGATCGCTAAGGATGTTGAGTCCCTTTCCATATGCCTGTTGGCCATCCGTATACCTTCTTTGGAGAAATCACTGCTCAGATCTTTTGCCCGCCTTTTCAATTGGGTTGTTGATGTTTTTTGCTGTTGAGATGTATGAGTTCTTTCTGTGTTTTGGATATTAACCCCTTATCCGATATACGGTTTGCAAGAATCTTCTCCCAGTTGTTAGGTTGTGTTTTGGTTTTGTGGATGGTTTCCTTTGCGGTGCAGAGGATGTTTTTTGACTTTGATGTAGTCCCGTTTGTTCATTTTGTATTTTGTTTCCCTTGCCCAGTCAGACGTGGTACTTGAAAATAGGCTGCTAAGACTGATGTCAAAGAGCACACTGCCTATGTTTGCTTGTAGACGTTGCATGGTTTCGGGTGTGACATTCAAGTGAAAGCCGAGGGAGGAGGCTGCAGTTCCCCGAGAGCGAGCGTAGCGGGGACCCTGCGTCCCTGTCAGCGCACCTTCCCGCTCCGCGAAGGTCCCAAGCGTGTGGGCGGGGCCGCAGGAGTTCTCCCAGGAGGGTGTCCCCGTCGCTGTCCGCAGTCCACCGCCGGAGGGGGGGGGGCGGGGCAACGGCCGGGCAGCGTCTGGGCGGCGGCGCGCGCGCGCGCGCGCGAGGAGAGGAGAGGAGCGCGCGGCTGCTGGGCCGCCGTCCTGGGAGGCGTGGGAGGCGTCGGCGAGCCGCGCCTGCCTGCCCAGAGCCGAGCCCGGCGGAGTCCGGCCGCGCTGTGCTGCTCTCTCCCGGGCCGGGCTCGTCCGTTCCCCCGGCGTCCGTGGACGGCGCTCCGCGTCCCCGCTGGGCACAGCAGCCCGGGCCGTGCACAGCCACGGCCGCTAGCCTGAGGAGGCCGTCCTTCAGCTCCCGCTCTTCCTGCTCGCCGGACACGGACGACCAGGGCGCCTGCGAAGAGGATTCCATCTGAGAGAGGTACCTGGGGGGCGTGGGCCTGGGGGCTGGTGGGAGGCGAGCGTGTCCCTGAGGAATAGGCTTGTGCGCCGAGAGGTGCCCGTCAGGTCGCGGGACAGCTGTGCGGCGCGGGGAGCGAGGGGGTCTCTTCGTGCGCTTGAGGCGTTCGTGGAACGGGCGGTGTGTGCCGGGCACCTGCCCAGGGGCCAGCCTGGGCATGCGGTGCCCGGGAGTCGGGCGCTGAAGCGCCAGCCGTGGTCTTGGCTTCTTGGAAGGACAGACGCGAAGTCGATAAGGACACTGGTCTCGAGGCGTTCTGAGGAGTGCGGGTCTCCCTCTTTTCGAGGCTACGTTCCGTTGGGGTTTTCACGAAGCCTGTTGTGGGCCTGAAGCTCAGGCCGGTTCAGGGGCAGTGGCCTGTCGAGGGCCACGTAAGATTTGTGTGCAGAGCCAGTGCTTTCCAAAGCCCTTGACTGTGCAGAAGTCTACCTGTTAGGGGTGCAGTGGGGGCTGTCCGGGGAGCGTTGTGAGCAGAGGTATGTGCCCCACACTTGAAAGCATGGAAGAGAAAGCGTGAGGCTGGAGGGTGCTCCGTTCGTTCCCTCCTTGCACAGAAAGTCTGGAGAGTTGACTTTGGGACAAGTCCTTCCTTTCCTCTGGTCGGTGCGTGTTCAGTGGTCTGGACACTTGGTGAGCAAGACTGACAGGCTGTTTGACGTACTGGCCCTCACAGCCTGGTTGGAAAGGACAGACAGGCAGCCACCAATTACCTAGGAGATACGTAAAAGCAATTTTGTGTTGAGTGTTGAGAAAGACGGCATTTCCTGTTAGACTTGGTGACTTAGGCAGTGATGTTGAAGCTGAGAGCAGATGCCTAAAAGAAAAGGAGGACCTGTGCGGGAGAGTGTTGGGACAGGGCAAGGGAGGAGTAGGGCCTGTCAGAGGAGCTGAAAGCATGCCCTGGAGACTGGGGCCGCCGCGTAGGGACTGTAGGGTGGGGAAAAGAAAACTTTTCGATTGAGGCTGGCGCTTTCTCTAGGTTTTTGGGGACTAAGCGTGGTGATTCAGAACGTGGACTCTGGAGCCAGACTCTGCCACATGGGTCCTGGCTCTGCCACCTACGGGCTGTGTGAACTCGGGCAAGTTACTGTACCATTCTGTGTGTCAGTTTCCTGATCTGTAAAACGGGGATGATTATCATACACACTCCATAGGTGAGTGTAAAGGTGAGAGGATATTTCATATCCGTAAAGTACTTAGAGCAGTGTCTGGCCTTTAGCAGGCGTTAGTAGTGGTTGACTAAAGAAATGGCTAAATGCATACCTAACTATTCAAGGCTTGGAGGCTGTCCCTGGTGAAACGTGTGAACTTGAATGGATTACACCCAACTTTGTTTTGTTTTGTTTCCTTTCCGGCTTGCAGTTGCTACTGACCGCATCTGCAGCACTGTGGAATTAGAAATAATCTGCCTCGACTTGGCTGCTCTTGGTAAAACAATCTAATGCTGTCCAAATTATCCCAGGGAAATAAAAGCCTTTTCAGTAGCATAGTAGGGTTAGGCTTATTTAACATGTATTGTTTATATTGGTTTGTTTAGTGTTTGTTGGTAACTTTGTGTGTTTTTTTTGGCAAAGCTGCTCGGTTAAAAAAAGCAGATTAGCTAGGAAATGGTTCAGACCCAGAGAAAAGTAGAGAGTCGTGTAAGCAGAGCACGCCTTTCCTTGACTCTCTGTCGAGAGCTTTTGTGATTCCAGCTGCTCTCTGCCTCAGACACGGTGCCCTCTGCGTGTGCAGTCATCTAAACAGTTCAGGTCTGGGACCGTGGAGAATCCAAGGCGGTATAGTCATGCTTTGCTTAACAGTGGGGATGAGTTCTGAGGAGTGTGTCATGGTCAGGCAATCTCGAGAGTGTGCAAACACCACGGAGTTCCTAAACCTGGATGGCAGAGCCTCCTACACACCTAGGCCATATGGGACTAATCTGATGGGACCCCCGTTGTTGACTGAAACGTCCCGATGTAGGGCATGACTGTACTTCCCAACTCCAAGGGCACGGAAGTGTAGCCTGTGGGGCTTTGGAAAAGAACAGAGACGCTCAAGGCCTACTCTGGACCCACTGACTCAGAATCTACTGGGATAGGTCCCGGCTTTAAAGACCAGACGTAGTCCTCCTCTGCAGACATCTCATCAACGGTTTTTCACGCTGGGTTTTCCCTCATCTGAGAAAACAGGCCAAGAGATTGTGAGGATCCATAATTAGTGTTTTAAGACATTTGGCAGGACTCAGTGTTTTTCACGTTCTGTGATACTGGGATCTGCATCTGCACTGTAATGTGTTAAACCTTGAAATCTTGTCCAAAAGTCATGTCATTACCTAGAGAATCCTTCTGTGAATTCCAGGCAGATTGCCATCTTTCTGCTTCCGCCTCCTCACCTTGACAATGGGGAGAATAACGGTAACCTGCCTTTTGGATGTGAGGATTAAATGAGACAGTTGGTGCAAAGCAGTCGGCACAGGATCTGGCACAAAGTGAAGCCTTCAAGAAATTATGATTGCAGTAGTTTTGATTTCCCTCCAGTCGGAATACAGTTTAGTTGAAGTTAGTAGCTGTGCCACAGCTGTGTCTCAGGCTGGTGTCTGCCGCCCTGAGCTAAGCCATAAAAATCCCTGGAATAACTTTTCAAAAGCCTGTTAGCCTCTTGAGGCTCCTACACTTTTTTATTTTATTTTATTTTATTTTACTTTATTGCAGTAACAGTGGATCCTAAGATGATATAGCTTTCAGATGTACGTTGTAATATATTTTGAATTCTGTGTAGATTACATCGTGTTCACCACCCGAAAACTAATGATAGTCCGTCACCTCACATGTGAGCCTCATCACCCCTTTGGCTCTCTCCCCTCCCCCCTCCCCCTATGGTAACCACCAATGCAATCTCCTTTGCTCTGTGTGCGTTTGTCGTTGTTTTTATCTTCTCCTTATGAGTGAGATCACACGGTGTTTGACTTTGTCCCTCTGATTTATTTCACTTCGCATAATACCCTCAAGGTCCATCGACGTTGTCACAAATGGGCGGATCTCATCATTTCTTAGGGCCGAGTGGCATTCCATTGTGTATACATACCACATCTTCTTTATCCATTCTTCCCTTGATGGGCACCTAGGTTGCTTCCAAGTTTTGGCTGTTGTGAATAATGCTGCAGTGAGCCTAGGGGTGCATGTGTCCCTCTGCATTGGTGTTTTCAAGTTCTTGGGATGAATAGCCAGCAGTGGGCTAGCTGGATCATACATATGGTAGATGTGTTCTTAGTTTTCTGAGGATACTCCATCCTGCTTTCCGTAGTGGCTGCACCAGTCTGCCCTCCCACCAGCAGTGCAGGAGAGTTCCCTTCTCTGCACATCCTCTCCGACACTTGTCTCTTGTCTTGTTAATTAGAGCCATTCTGACCAGAGTAAGGGGACATCTCCTTGTAGTTGTGATTTGCATTTCTCTGATCGCTAAGGATGTTGAGTCCCTTTCCATATGCCTGTTGGCCATCCGTATACCTTCTTTGGAGAAATCACTGCTCAGATCTTTTGCCCGCCTTTTCAATTGGGTTGTTGATGTTTTTTGCTGTTGAGATGTATGAGTTCTTTCTGTGTTTTGGATATTAACCCCTTATCCGATATACGGTTTGCAAGAATCTTCTCCCAGTTGTTAGGTTGTGTTTTGGTTTTGTGGATGGTTTCCTTTGCGGTGCAGAGGATGTTTTTTGACTTTGATGTAGTCCCGTTTGTTCATTTTGTATTTTGTTTCCCTTGCCCAGTCAGACGTGGTACTTGAAAATAGGCTGCTAAGACTGATGTCAAAGAGCACACTGCCTATGTTTGCTTGTAGACGTTGCATGGTTTCGGGTGTGACATTCAAGTGAAAGCCGAGGGAGGAGGCTGCAGTTCCCCGAGAGCGAGCGTAGCGGGGACCCTGCGTCCCTGTCAGCGCACCTTCCCGCTCCGCGAAGGTCCCAAGCGTGTGGGCGGGGCCGCAGGAGTTCTCCCAGGAGGGTGTCCCCGTCGCTGTCCGCAGTCCACCGCCGGAGGGGGGGGGGGCGGGGCAACGGCCGGGCAGCGTCTGGGCGGCGGCGCGCGCGCGCGCGCGAGGAGAGGAGAGGAGCGCGCGGCTGCTGGGCCGCCGTCCTGGGAGGCGTGGGAGGCGTCGGCGAGCCGCGCCTGCCTGCCCAGAGCCGAGCCCGGCGGAGTCCGGCCGCGCTGTGCTGCTCTCTCCCGGGCCGGGCTCGTCCGTTCCCCCGGCGTCCGTGGACGGCGCTCCGCGTCCCCGCTGGGCACAGCAGCCCGGGCCGTGCACAGCCACGGCCGCTAGCCTGAGGAGGCCGTCCTTCAGCTCCCGCTCTTCCTGCTCGCCGGACACGGACGACCAGGGCGCCTGCGAAGAGGATTCCATCTGAGAGAGGTACCTGGGGGGCGTGGGCCTGGGGGCTGGTGGGAGGCGAGCGCGTCCCTGAGGAATAGGCTTGTGCGCCGAGAGGTGCCCGTCAGGTCGCGGGACAGCTGTGCGGCGCGGGGAGCGAGGGGGTCTCTTCGTGCGCTTGAGGCGTTCGTGGAACGGGCGGTGTGTGCCGGGCACCTGCCCAGGGGCCAGCCTGGGCATGCGGTGCCCGGGAGTCGGGCGCTGAAGCGCCAGCCGTGGTCTTGGCTTCTTGGAAGGACAGACGCGAAGTCGATAAGGACACTGGTCTCGAGGCGTTCTGAGGAGTGCGGGTCTCCCTCTTTTCGAGGCTACGTTCCGTTGGGGTTTTCACGAAGCCTGTTGTGGGCCTGAAGCTCAGGCCGGTTCAGGGGCAGTGGCCTGTCGAGGGCCACGTAAGATTTGTGTGCAGAGCCAGTGCTTTCCAAAGCCCTTGACTGTGCAGAAGTCTACCTGTTAGGGGTGCAGTGGGGGCTGTCCGGGGAGCGTTGTGAGCAGAGGTATGTGCCCCACACTTGAAAGCATGGAAGAGAAAGCGTGAGGCTGGAGGGTGCTCCGTTCGTTCCCTCCTTGCACAGAAAGTCTGGAGAGTTGACTTTGGGACAAGTCCTTCCTTTCCTCTGGTCGGTGCGTGTTCAGTGGTCTGGACACTTGGTGAGCAAGACTGACAGGCTCTTTGACGTACTGGCCCTCACAGCCTGGTTGGAAAGGACAGACAGGCAGCCACCAATTACCTAGGAGATACGTAAAAGCAATTTTGTGTTGAGTGTTGAGAAAGACGGCATTTCCTGTTAGACTTGGTGACTTAGGCAGTGATGTTGAAGCTGAGAGCAGATGCCTAAAAGAAAAGGAGGACCTGGGCGGGAGAGTGTTGGGACAGGGCAAGGGAGGAGTAGGGCCTGTCAGAGGAGCTGAAAGCATGCCCTGGAGACTGGGGCCGCCGCGTAGGGACTGTAGGGTGGGGAAAAGAAAACTTTTCGATTGAGGCTGGCGCTTTCTCTAGGTTTTTGGGGACTAAGCGTGGTGATTCAGAACGTGGACTCTGGAGCCAGACTCTGCCACATGGGTCCTGGCTCTGCCACCTACGGGCTGTGTGAACTCGGGCAAGTTACTGTACCATTCTGTGTGTCAGTTTCCTGATCTGTAAAACGGGGATGATTATCATACACACTCCATAGGTGAGTGTAAAGGTGAGAGGATATTTCATATCCGTAAAGTACTTAGAGCAGTGTCTGGCCTTTAGCAGGCGTTAGTAGTGGTTGACTAAAGAAATGGCTAAATGCATACCTAACTATTCAAGGCTTGGAGGCTGTCCCTGGTGAAACGTGTGAACTTGAATGGATTACACCCAACTTTGTTTTGTTTTGTTTCCTTTCCGGCTTGCAGTTGCTACTGACCGCATCTGCAGCACTGTGGAATTAGAAATAATCTGCCTCGACTTGGCTGCTCTTGGTAAAACAATCTAATGCTGTCCAAATTATCCCAGGGAAATAAAAGCCTTTTCAGTAGCATAGTAGGGTTAGGCTTATTTAACATGTATTGTTTATATTGGTTTGTTTAGTGTTTGTTGGTAACTTTGTGTTTTTTTTTTGGCAAAGCTGCTCGGTTAAAAAAAGCAGATTAGCTAGGAAATGGTTCAGACCCAGAGAAAAGTAGAGAGTCGTGTAAGCAGAGCACGCCTTTCCTTGACTCTCTGTCGAGAGCTTTTGTGATTCCAGCTGCTCTCTGCCTCAGACACGGTGCCCTCTGCGTGTGCAGTCATCTAAACAGTTCAGGTCTGGGACCGTGGAGAATCCAAGGCGGTATAGTCATGCTTTGCTTAACAGTGGGGATGAGTTCTGAGGAGTGTGTCATGGTCAGGCAATCTCGAGAGTGTGCAAACACCACGGAGTTCCTAAACCTGGATGGCAGAGCCTCCTACACACCTAGGCCATATGGGACTAATCTGATGGGACCCCCGTTGTTGACTGAAACGTCCCGATGTAGGGCATGACTGTACTTCCCAACTCCAAGGGCACGGAAGTGTAGCCTGTGGGGCTTTGGAAAAGAACAGAGACGCTCAAGGCCTACTCTGGACCCACTGACTCAGAATCTACTGGGATAGGTCCCGGCTTTAAAGACCAGACGTAGTCCTCCTCTGCAGACATCTCATCAACGGTTTTTCACGCTGGGTTTTCCCTCATCTGAGAAAACAGGCCAAGAGATTGTGAGGATCCATAATTAGTGTTTTAAGACATTTGGCAGGACTCAGTGTTTTTCACGTTCTGTGATACTGGGATCTGCATCTGCACTGTAATGTGTTAAACCTTGAAATCTTGTCCAAAAGTCATGTCATTACCTAGAGAATCCTTCTGTGAATTCCAGGCAGATTGCCATCTTTCTGCTTCCGCCTCCTCACCTTGACAATGGGGAGAATAACGGTAACCTGCCTTTTGGATGTGAGGATTAAATGAGACAGTTGGTGCAAAGCAGTCGGCACAGGATCTGGCACAAAGTGAAGCCTTCAAGAAATTATGATTGCAGTAGTTTTGATTTCCCTCCAGTCGGAATACAGTTTAGTTGAAGTTAGTAGCTGTGCCACAGCTGTGTCTCAGGCTGGTGTCTGCCGCCCTGAGCTAAGCCATAAAAATCCCTGGAATAACTTTTCAAAAGCCTGTTAGCCTCTTGAGGCTCCTATACTTTTTTATTTTATTTTATTTTATTTTATTTTATTTTATTTTATTTTATTGCAGTAACAGTGGATCCTAAGATGATATAGCTTTCAGATGTACGTTGTAATATATTTTGAATTCTGTGTAGATTACATCGTGTTCACCACCCGAAAACTAATGATAGTCCGTCACCTCACATGTGAGCCTCATCACCCCTTTGGCTCTCTCCCCTCCCCCCTCCCCCTATGGTAACCACCAATGCAATCTCCTTTGCTCTGTGTGCGTTTGTCGTTGTTTTTATCTTCTCCTTATGAGTGAGATCACACGGTGTTTGACTTTGTCCCTCTGATTTATTTCACTTCGCATAATACCCTCAAGGTCCATCGACGTTGTCACAAATGGGCGGATCTCATCATTTCTTAGGGCCGAGTGGCATTCCATTGTGTATACATACCACATCTTCTTTATCCATTCTTCCCTTGATGGGCACCTAGGTTGCTTCCAAGTTTTGGCTGTTGTGAATAATGCTGCAGTGAGCCTAGGGGTGCATGTGTCCCTCTGCATTGGTGTTTTCAAGTTCTTGGGATGAATAGCCAGCAGTGGGCTAGCTGGATCATACATATGGTAGATGTGTTCTTAGTTTTCTGAGGATACTCCATCCTGCTTTCCGTAGTGGCTGCACCAGTCTGCCCTCCCACCAGCAGTGCAGGAGAGTTCCCTTCTCTGCACATCCTCTCCGACACTTGTCTCTTGTCTTGTTAATTAGAGCCATTCTGACCAGAGTAAGGGGACATCTCCTTGTAGTTGTGATTTGCATTTCTCTGATCGCTAAGGATGTTGAGTCCCTTTCCATATGCCTGTTGGCCATCCGTATACCTTCTTTGGAGAAATCACTGCTCAGATCTTTTGCCCGCCTTTTCAATTGGGTTGTTGATGTTTTTTGCTGTTGAGATGTATGAGTTCTTTCTGTGTTTTGGATATTAACCCCTTATCCGATATACGGTTTGCAAGAATCTTCTCCCAGTTGTTAGGTTGTGTTTTGGTTTTGTGGATGGTTTCCTTTGCGGTGCAGAGGATGTTTTTTGACTTTGATGTAGTCCCGTTTGTTCATTTTGTATTTTGTTTCCCTTGCCCAGTCAGACGTGGTACTTGAAAATAGGCTGCTAAGACTGATGTCAAAGAGCACACTGCCTATGTTTGCTTGTAGACGTTGCATGGTTTCGGGTGTGACATTCAAGTGAAAGCCGAGGGAGGAGGCTGCAGTTCCCCGAGAGCGAGCGTAGCGGGGACCCTGCGTCCCTGTCAGCGCACCTTCCCGCTCCGCGAAGGTCCCAAGCGTGTGGGCGGGGCCGCAGGAGTTCTCCCAGGAGGGTGTCCCCGTCGCTGTCCGCAGTCCACCGCCGGAGGGGGGGGGGGCGGGGCAACGGCCGGGCAGCGTCTGGGCGGCGGCGCGCGCGCGCGCGCGAGGAGAGGAGAGGAGCGCGCGGCTGCTGGGCCGCCGTCCTGGGAGGCGTGGGAGGCGTCGGCGAGCCGCGCCTGCCTGCCCAGAGCCGAGCCCGGCGGAGTCCGGCCGCGCTGTGCTGCTCTCTCCCGGGCCGGGCTCGTCCGTTCCCCCGGCGTCCGTGGACGGCGCTCCGCGTCCCCGCTGGGCACAGCAGCCCGGGCCGTGCACAGCCACGGCCGCTAGCCTGAGGAGGCCGTCCTTCAGCTCCCGCTCTTCCTGCTCGCCGGACACGGACGACCAGGGCGCCTGCGAAGAGGATTCCATCTGAGAGAGGTACCTGGGGGGCGTGGGCCTGGGGGCTGGTGGGAGGCGAGCGCGTCCCTGAGGAATAGGCTTGTGCGCCGAGAGGTGCCCGTCAGGTCGCGGGACAGCTGTGCGGCGCGGGGAGCGAGGGGGTCTCTTCGTGCGCTTGAGGCGTTCGTGGAACGGGCGGTGTGTGCCGGGCACCTGCCCAGGGGCCAGCCTGGGCATGCGGTGCCCGGGAGTCGGGCGCTGAAGCGCCAGCCGTGGTCTTGGCTTCTTGGAAGGACAGACGCGAAGTCGATAAGGACACTGGTCTCGAGGCGTTCTGAGGAGTGCGGGTCTCCCTCTTTTCGAGGCTACGTTCCGTTGGGGTTTTCACGAAGCCTGTTGTGGGCCTGAAGCTCAGGCCGGTTCAGGGGCAGTGGCCTGTCGAGGGCCACGTAAGATTTGTGTGCAGAGCCAGTGCTTTCCAAAGCCCTTGACTGTGCAGAAGTCTACCTGTTAGGGGTGCAGTGGGGGCTGTCCGGGGAGCGTTGTGAGCAGAGGTATGTGCCCCACACTTGAAAGCATGGAAGAGAAAGCGTGAGGCTGGAGGGTGCTCCGTTCGTTCCCTCCTTGCACAGAAAGTCTGGAGAGTTGACTTTGGGACAAGTCCTTCCTTTCCTCTGGTCGGTGCGTGTTCAGTGGTCTGGACACTTGGTGAGCAAGACTGACAGGCTCTTTGACGTACTGGCCCTCACAGCCTGGTTGGAAAGGACAGACAGGCAGCCACCAATTACCTAGGAGATACGTAAAAGCAATTTTGTGTTGAGTGTTGAGAAAGACGGCATTTCCTGTTAGACTTGGTGACTTAGGCAGTGATGTTGAAGCTGAGAGCAGATGCCTAAAAGAAAAGGAGGACCTGGGCGGGAGAGTGTTGGGACAGGGCAAGGGAGGAGTAGGGCCTGTCAGAGGAGCTGAAAGCATGCCCTGGAGACTGGGGCCGCCGCGTAGGGACTGTAGGGTGGGGAAAAGAAAACTTTTCGATTGAGGCTGGCGCTTTCTCTAGGTTTTTGGGGACTAAGCGTGGTGATTCAGAACGTGGACTCTGGAGCCAGACTCTGCCACATGGGTCCTGGCTCTGCCACCTACGGGCTGTGTGAACTCGGGCAAGTTACTGTACCATTCTGTGTGTCAGTTTCCTGATCTGTAAAACGGGGATGATTATCATACACACTCCATAGGTGAGTGTAAAGGTGAGAGGATATTTCATATCCGTAAAGTACTTAGAGCAGTGTCTGGCCTTTAGCAGGCGTTAGTAGTGGTTGACTAAAGAAATGGCTAAATGCATACCTAACTATTCAAGGCTTGGAGGCTGTCCCTGGTGAAACGTGTGAACTTGAATGGATTACACCCAACTTTGTTTTGTTTTGTTTCCTTTCCGGCTTGCAGTTGCTACTGACCGCATCTGCAGCACTGTGGAATTAGAAATAATCTGCCTCGACTTGGCTGCTCTTGGTAAAACAATCTAATGCTGTCCAAATTATCCCAGGGAAATAAAAGCCTTTTCAGTAGCATAGTAGGGTTAGGCTTATTTAACATGTATTGTTTATATTGGTTTGTTTAGTGTTTGTTGGTAACTTTGTGTTTTTTTTTTGGCAAAGCTGCTCGGTTAAAAAAAGCAGATTAGCTAGGAAATGGTTCAGACCCAGAGAAAAGTAGAGAGTCGTGTAAGCAGAGCACGCCTTTCCTTGACTCTCTGTCGAGAGCTTTTGTGATTCCAGCTGCTCTCTGCCTCAGACACGGTGCCCTCTGCGTGTGCAGTCATCTAAACAGTTCAGGTCTGGGACCGTGGAGAATCCAAGGCGGTATAGTCATGCTTTGCTTAACAGTGGGGATGAGTTCTGAGGAGTGTGTCATGGTCAGGCAATCTCGAGACTGTGCAAACACCACGGAGTTCCTAAACCTGGATGGCAGAGCCTCCTACACACCTAGGCCATATGGGACTAATCTGATGGGACCCCCGTTGTTGACTGAAACGTCCCGATGTAGGGCATGACTGTACTTCCCAACTCCAAGGGCACGGAAGTGTAGCCTGTGGGGCTTTGGAAAAGAACAGAGACGCTCAAGGCCTACTCTGGACCCACTGACTCAGAATCTACTGGGATAGGTCCCGGCTTTAAAGACCAGACGTAGTCCTCCTCTGCAGACATCTCATCAACGGTTTTTCACGCTGGGTTTTCCCTCATCTGAGAAAACAGGCCAAGAGATTGTGAGGATCCATAATTAGTGTTTTAAGACATTTGGCAGGACTCAGTGTTTTTCACGTTCTGTGATACTGGGATCTGCATCTGCACTGTAATGTGTTAAACCTTGAAATCTTGTCCAAAAGTCATGTCATTACCTAGAGAATCCTTCTGTGAATTCCAGGCAGATTGCCATCTTTCTGCTTCCGCCTCCTCACCTTGACAATGGGGAGAATAACGGTAACCTGCCTTTTGGATGTGAGGATTAAATGAGACAGTTGGTGCAAAGCAGTCGGCACAGGATCTGGCACAAAGTGAAGCCTTCAATCAATTATGATTGCAGTAGTTTTGATTTCCCTCCAGTCGGAATACAGTTTAGTTGAAGTTAGTAGCTGTGCCACAGCTGTGTCTCAGGCTGGTGTCTGCCGCCCTGAGCTAAGCCATAAAAATCCCTGGAATAACTTTTCAAAAGCCTGTTAGCCTCTTGAGGCTCCTATACTTTTTTATTTTATTTTATTTTATTTTATTTTATTTTATTTTATTTTATTGCAGTAACAGTGGATCCTAAGATGATATAGCTTTCAGATGTACGTTGTAATATATTTTGAATTCTGTGTAGATTACATCGTGTTCACCACCCGAAAACTAATGATAGTCCGTCACCTCACATGTGAGCCTCATCACCCCTTTGGCTCTCTCCCCTCCCCCCTCCCCCTATGGTAACCACCAATGCAATCTCCTTTGCTCTGTGTGCGTTTGTCGTTGTTTTTATCTTCTCCTTATGAGTGAGATCACACGGTGTTTGACTTTGTCCCTCTGATTTATTTCACTTCGCATAATACCCTCAAGGTCCATCGACGTTGTCACAAATGGGCGGATCTCATCATTTCTTAGGGCCGAGTGGCATTCCATTGTGTATACATACCACATCTTCTTTATCCATTCTTCCCTTGATGGGCACCTAGGTTGCTTCCAAGTTTTGGCTGTTGTGAATAATGCTGCAGTGAGCCTAGGGGTGCATGTGTCCCTCTGCATTGGTGTTTTCAAGTTCTTGGGATGAATAGCCAGCAGTGGGCTAGCTGGATCATACATATGGTAGATGTGTTCTTAGTTTTCTGAGGATACTCCATCCTGCTTTCCGTAGTGGCTGCACCAGTCTGCCCTCCCACCAGCAGT
This sequence comes from Equus caballus, assembly GCF_041296265.1. Lineage (NCBI taxonomy): Eukaryota > Metazoa > Chordata > Mammalia > Perissodactyla > Equidae > Equus > Equus caballus. The sequence continues at coordinate 67,178 of NW_027222162.1, forward strand.
GCAGGAGAGTTCCCTTCTCTGCACATCCTCTCCGACACTTGTCTCTTGTCTTGTTAATTAGAGCCATTCTGACCAGAGTAAGGGGACATCTCCTTGTAGTTGTGATTTGCATTTCTCTGATCGCTAAGGATGTTGAGTCCCTTTCCATATGCCTGTTGGCCATCCGTATACCTTCTTTGGAGAAATCACTGCTCAGATCTTTTGCCCGCCTTTTCAATTGGGTTGTTGATGTTTTTTGCTGTTGAGATGTATGAGTTCTTTCTGTGTTTTGGATATTAACCCCTTATCCGATATACGGTTTGCAAGAATCTTCTCCCAGTTGTTAGGTTGTGTTTTGGTTTTGTGGATGGTTTCCTTTGCGGTGCAGAGGATGTTTTTTGACTTTGATGTAGTCCCGTTTGTTCATTTTGTATTTTGTTTCCCTTGCCCAGTCAGACGTGGTACTTGAAAATAGGCTGCTAAGACTGATGTCAAAGAGCACACTGCCTATGTTTGCTTGTAGACGTTGCATGGTTTCGGGTGTGACATTCAAGTGAAAGCCGAGGGAGGAGGCTGCAGTTCCCCGAGAGCGAGCGTAGCGGGGACCCTGCGTCCCTGTCAGCGCACCTTCCCGCTCCGCGAAGGTCCCAAGCGTGTGGGCGGGGCCGCAGGAGTTCTCCCAGGAGGGTGTCCCCGTCGCTGTCCGCAGTCCACCGCCGGAGGGGGGGGGGCGGGGCAACGGCCGGGCAGCGTCTGGGCGGCGGCGCGCGCGCGCGCGCGCGAGGAGAGGAGAGGAGCGCGCGGCTGCTGGGCCGCCGTCCTGGGAGGCGTGGGAGGCGTCGGCGAGCCGCGCCTGCCTGCCCAGAGCCGAGCCCGGCGGAGTCCGGCCGCGCTGTGCTGCTCTCTCCCGGGCCGGGCTCGTCCGTTCCCCCGGCGTCCGTGGACGGCGCTCCGCGTCCCCGCTGGGCACAGCAGCCCGGGCCGTGCACAGCCACGGCCGCTAGCCTGAGGAGGCCGTCCTTCAGCTCCCGCTCTTCCTGCTCGCCGGACACGGACGACCAGGGCGCCTGCGAAGAGGATTCCATCTGAGAGAGGTACCTGGGGGGCGTGGGCCTGGGGGCTGGTGGGAGGCGAGCGCGTCCCTGAGGAATAGGCTTGTGCGCCGAGAGGTGCCCGTCAGGTCGCGGGACAGCTGTGCGGCGCGGGGAGCGAGGGGGTCTCTTCGTGCGCTTGAGGCGTTCGTGGAACGGGCGGTGTGTGCCGGGCACCTGCCCAGGGGCCAGCCTGGGCATGCGGTGCCCGGGAGTCGGGCGCTGAAGCGCCAGCCGTGGTCTTGGCTTCTTGGAAGGACAGACGCGAAGTCGATAAGGACACTGGTCTCGAGGCGTTCTGAGGAGTGCGGGTCTCCCTCTTTTCGAGGCTACGTTCCGTTGGGGTTTTCACGAAGCCTGTTGTGGGCCTGAAGCTCAGGCCGGTTCAGGGGCAGTGGCCTGTCGAGGGCCACGTAAGATTTGTGTGCAGAGCCAGTGCTTTCCAAAGCCCTTGACTGTGCAGAAGTCTACCTGTTAGGGGTGCAGTGGGGGCTGTCCGGGGAGCGTTGTGAGCAGAGGTATGTGCCCCACACTTGAAAGCATGGAAGAGAAAGCGTGAGGCTGGAGGGTGCTCCGTTCGTTCCCTCCTTGCACAGAAAGTCTGGAGAGTTGACTTTGGGACAAGTCCTTCCTTTCCTCTGGTCGGTGCGTGTTCAGTGGTCTGGACACTTGGTGAGCAAGACTGACAGGCTGTTTGACGTACTGGCCCTCACAGCCTGGTTGGAAAGGACAGAGAGGCAGCCACCAATTACCTAGGAGATACGTAAAAGCAATTTTGTGTTGAGTGTTGAGAAAGACAGCATTTCCTGTTAGACTTGGTGACTTAGGCAGTGATGTTGAAGCTGAGAGCAGATGCCTAAAAGAAAAGGAGGACCTGGGCGGGAGAGTGTTGGGACAGGGCAAGGGAGGAGTAGGGCCTGTCAGAGGAGCTGAAAGCATGCCCTGGAGACTGGGGCCGCCGCGTAGGGACTGTAGGGTGGGGAAAAGAAAACTTTTCGATTGAGGCTGGCGCTTTCTCTAGGTTTTTGGCGACTAAGCGTGGTGATTCAGAACGTGGACTCTGGAGCCAGACTCTGTCACATGGGTCCTGGCTCTGCCACCTACGGGCTGTGTGAACTCGGGCAAGTTACTGTACCATTCTGTGTGTCAGTTTCCTGATCTGTAAAACGGGGATGATTATCATACACACTCCATAGGTGAGTGTAAAGGTGAGAGGATATTTCATATCCGTAAAGTACTTAGAGCAGTGTCTGGCCTTTAGCAGGCGTTAGTAGTGGTTGACTAAAGAAATGGCTAAATGCATACCTAACTATTCAAGGCTTGGAGGCTGTCCCTGGTGAAACGTGTGAACTTGAATGGATTACACCCAACTTTGTTTTGTTTTGTTTCCTTTCCGGCTTGCAGTTGCTACTGACCGCATCTGCAGCACTGTGGAATTAGAAATAATCTCCCTGGACTTGGCTGCTCTTGGTAAAACAATCTAATGCTGTCCAAATTATCCCAGGGAAATAAAAGCCTTTTCAGTAGCATAGTAGGGTTAGGCTTATTTAATATGTATTGTTTATATTGGTTTGTTTAGTGTTTGTTGGTAACTTTGTGTTTTTTCTTTTTTTTTTTTTTGGCAAAGCTGCTCGGTTAAAAAAAGCAGATTAGCTAGGAAATGGTTCAGACCCAGAGAAAAGTAGAGAGTCGTGTAAGCAGAGCACGCCTTTCCTTGACTCTCTGTCGAGAGCTTTTGTGATTCCAGCTGCTCTCTGCCTCAGACACGGTGCCCTCTGCGTGTGCAGTCATCTAAACAGTTCAGGTCTGGGACCGTGGAGAATCCAAGGCGGTATAGTCATGCTTTGCTTAACAGTGGGGATGAGTTCTGAGGAGTGTGTCATGGTCAGGCAATCTCGAGACTGTGCAAACACCACGGAGTTCCTAAACCTGGATGGCAGAGCCTCCTACACACCTAGGCCATATGGGACTAATCTGATGGGACCCCCGTTGTTGACTGAAACGTCCCGATGTAGGGCATGACTGTACTTCCCAACTCCAAGGGCACGGAAGTGTAGCCTGTGGGGCTTTGGAAAAGAACAGAGACGCTCAAGGCCCACTCTGGACCCACTGACTCAGAATCTACTGGGATAGGTCCCGGCTTTAAAGACCAGACGTAGTCCTCCTCTGCAGACATCTCATCAACGGTTTTTCACGCTGGGTTTTCCCTCATCTGAGAAAACAGGCCAAGAGATTGTGAGGATCCATAATTAGTGTTTTAAGACATTTGGCAGGACTCAGTGTTTTTCACGTTCTGTGATACTGGGATCTGCATCTGCACTGTAATGTGTTAAACCTTGAAATCTTGTCCAAAAGTCATGTCATTACCTAGAGAATCCTTCTGTGAATTCCAGGCAGATTGCCATCTTTCTGCTTCCGCCTCCTCACCTTGACAATGGGGAGAATAACGGTAACCTGCCTTTTGGATGTGAGGATTAAATGAGACAGTTGGTGCAAAGCAGTCGGCACAGGATCTGGCACAAAGTGAAGCCTTCAATCAATTATGATTGCAGTAGTTTTGATTTCCCTCCAGTCGGAATACAGTTTAGTTGAAGTTAGTAGCTGTGCCACAGCTGTGTCTCAGGCTGGTGTCTGCCGCCCTGAGCTAAGCCATAAAAATCCCTGGAATAACTTTTCAAAAGCCTGTTAGCCTCTTGAGGCTCCTATACTTTTTTATTTTATTTTATTTTATTTTATTTTATTTTATTTTATTTTATTGCAGTAACAGTGGATCCTAAGATGATATAGCTTTCAGATGTACGTTGTAATATATTTTGAATTCTGTGTAGATTACATCGTGTTCACCACCCGAAAACTAATGATAGTCCGTCACCTCACATGTGAGCCTCATCACCCCTTTGGCTCTCTCCCCTCCCCCCTCCCCCTATGGTAACCACCAATGCAATCTCCTTTGCTCTGTGTGCGTTTGTCGTTGTTTTTATCTTCTCCTTATGAGTGAGATCACACGGTGTTTGACTTTGTCCCTCTGATTTATTTCACTTCGCATAATACCCTCAAGGTCCATCGACGTTGTCACAAATGGGCGGATCTCATCATTTCTTAGGGCCGAGTGGCATTCCATTGTGTATACATACCACATCTTCTTTATCCATTCTTCCCTTGATGGGCACCTAGGTTGCTTCCAAGTTTTGGCTGTTGTGAATAATGCTGCAGTGAGCCTAGGGGTGCATGTGTCCCTCTGCATTGGTGTTTTCAAGTTCTTGGGATGAATAGCCAGCAGTGGGCTAGCTGGATCATACATATGGTAGATGTGTTCTTAGTTTTCTGAGGATACTCCATCCTGCTTTCCGTAGTGGCTGCACCAGTCTGCCCTCCCACCAGCAGTGCAGGAGAGTTCCCTTCTCTGCACATCCTCTCCGACACTTGTCTCTTGTCTTGTTAATTAGAGCCATTCTGACCAGAGTAAGGGGACATCTCCTTGTAGTTGTGATTTGCATTTCTCTGATCGCTAAGGATGTTGAGTCCCTTTCCATATGCCTGTTGGCCATCCGTATACCTTCTTTGGAGAAATCACTGCTCAGATCTTTTGCCCGCCTTTTCAATTGGGTTGTTGATGTTTTTTGCTGTTGAGATGTATGAGTTCTTTCTGTGTTTTGGATATTAACCCCTTATCCGATATACGGTTTGCAAGAATCTTCTCCCAGTTGTTAGGTTGTGTTTTGGTTTTGTGGATGGTTTCCTTTGCGGTGCAGAGGATGTTTTTTGACTTTGATGTAGTCCCGTTTGTTCATTTTGTATTTTGTTTCCCTTGCCCAGTCAGACGTGGTACTTGAAAATAGGCTGCTAAGACTGATGTCAAAGAGCACACTGCCTATGTTTGCTTGTAGACGTTGCATGGTTTCGGGTGTGACATTCAAGTGAAAGCCGAGGGAGGAGGCTGCAGTTCCCCGAGAGCGAGCGTAGCGGGGACCCTGCGTCCCTGTCAGCGCACCTTCCCGCTCCGCGAAGGTCCCAAGCGTGTGGGCGGGGCCGCAGGAGTTCTCCCAGGAGGGTGTCCCCGTCGCTGTCCGCAGTCCACCGCCGGAGGGGGGGGGGGCGGGGCAACGGCCGGGCAGCGTCTGGGCGGCGGCGCGCGCGCGCGCGCGAGGAGAGGAGAGGAGCGCGCGGCTGCTGGGCCGCCGTCCTGGGAGGCGTGGGAGGCGTCGGCGAGCCGCGCCTGCCTGCCCAGAGCCGAGCCCGGCGGAGTCCGGCCGCGCTGTGCTGCTCTCTCCCGGGCCGGGCTCGTCCGTTCCCCCGGCGTCCGTGGACGGCGCTCCGCGTCCCCGCTGGGCACAGCAGCCCGGGCCGTGCACAGCCACGGCCGCTAGCCTGAGGAGGCCGTCCTTCAGCTCCCGCTCTTCCTGCTCGCCGGACACGGACGACCAGGGCGCCTGCGAAGAGGATTCCATCTGAGAGAGGTACCTGGGGGGCGTGGGCCTGGGGGCTGGTGGGAGGCGAGCGCGTCCCTGAGGAATAGGCTTGTGCGCCGAGAGGTGCCCGTCAGGTCGCGGGACAGCTGTGCGGCGCGGGGAGCGAGGGGGTCTCTTCGTGCGCTTGAGGCGTTCGTGGAACGGGCGGTGTGTGCCGGGCACCTGCCCAGGGGCCAGCCTGGGCATGCGGTGCCCGGGAGTCGGGCGCTGAAGCGCCAGCCGTGGTCTTGGCTTCTTGGAAGGACAGACGCGAAGTCGATAAGGACACTGGTCTCGAGGCGTTCTGAGGAGTGCGGGTCTCCCTCTTTTCGAGGCTACGTTCCGTTGGGGTTTTCACGAAGCCTGTTGTGGGCCTGAAGCTCAGGCCGGTTCAGGGGCAGTGGCCTGTCGAGGGCCACGTAAGATTTGTGTGCAGAGCCAGTGCTTTCCAAAGCCCTTGACTGTGCAGAAGTCTACCTGTTAGGGGTGCAGTGGGGGCTGTCCGGGGAGCGTTGTGAGCAGAGGTATGTGCCCCACACTTGAAAGCATGGAAGAGAAAGCGTGAGGCTGGAGGGTGCTCCGTTCGTTCCCTCCTTGCACAGAAAGTCTGGAGAGTTGACTTTGGGACAAGTCCTTCCTTTCCTCTGGTCGGTGCGTGTTCAGTGGTCTGGACACTTGGTGAGCAAGACTGACAGGCTGTTTGACGTACTGGCCCTCACAGCCTGGTTAGAAAGGACAGAGAGGCAGCCACCAATTACCTAGGAGATACGTAAAAGCAATTTTGTGTTGAGTGTTGAGAAAGACAGCATTTCCTGTTAGACTTGGTGACTTAGGCAGTGATGTTGAAGCTGAGAGCAGATGCCTAAAAGAAAAGGAGGACCTGGGCGGGAGAGTGTTGGGACAGGGCAAGGGAGGAGTAGGGCCTGTCAGAGGAGCTGAAAGCATGCCCTGGAGACTGGGGCCGCCGCGTAGGGACTGTAGGGTGGGGAAAAGAAAACTTTTCGATTGAGGCTGGCGCTTTCTCTAGGTTTTTGGCGACTAAGCGTGGTGATTCAGAACGTGGACTCTGGAGCCAGACTCTGTCACATGGGTCCTGGCTCTGCCACCTACGGGCTGTGTGAACTCGGGCAAGTTACTGTACCATTCTGTGTGTCAGTTTCCTGATCTGTAAAACGGGGATGATTATCATACACACTCCATAGGTGAGTGTAAAGGTGAGAGGATATTTCATATCCGTAAAGTACTTAGAGCAGTGTCTGGCCTTTAGCAGGCGTTAGTAGTGGTTGACTAAAGAAATGGCTAAATGCATACCTAACTATTCAAGGCTTGGAGGCTGTCCCTGGTGAAACGTGTGAACTTGAATGGATTACACCCAACTTTGTTTTGTTTTGTTTCCTTTCCGGCTTGCAGTTGCTACTGACCGCATCTGCAGCACTGTGGAATTAGAAATAATCTCCCTGGACTTGGCTGCTCTTGGTAAAACAATCTAATGCTGTCCAAATTATCCCAGGGAAATAAAAGCCTTTTCAGTAGCATAGTAGGGTTAGGCTTATTTAATATGTATTGTTTATATTGGTTTGTTTAGTGTTTGTTGGTAACTTTGTGTTTTTTCTTTTTTTTTTTTTTGGCAAAGCTGCTCGGTTAAAAAAAGCAGATTAGCTAGGAAATGGTTCAGACCCAGAGAAAAGTAGAGAGTCGTGTAAGCAGAGCACGCCTTTCCTTGACTCTCTGTCGAGAGCTTTTGTGATTCCAGCTGCTCTCTGCCTCAGACACGGTGCCCTCTGCGTGTGCAGTCATCTAAACAGTTCAGGTCTGGGACCGTGGAGAATCCAAGGCGGTATAGTCATGCTTTGCTTAACAGTGGGGATGAGTTCTGAGGAGTGTGTCATGGTCAGGCAATCTCGAGACTGTGCAAACACCACGGAGTTCCTAAACCTGGATGGCAGAGCCTCCTACACACCTAGGCCATATGGGACTAATCTGATGGGACCCCCGTTGTTGACTGAAACGTCCCGATGTAGGGCATGACTGTACTTCCCAACTCCAAGGGCACGGAAGTGTAGCCTGTGGGGCTTTGGAAAAGAACAGAGACGCTCAAGGCCCACTCTGGACCCACTGACTCAGAATCTACTGGGATAGGTCCCGGCTTTAAAGACCAGACGTAGTCCTCCTCTGCAGACATCTCATCAACGGTTTTTCACGCTGGGTTTTCCCTCATCTGAGAAAACAGGCCAAGAGATTGTGAGGATCCATAATTAGTGTTTTAAGACATTTGGCAGGACTCAGTGTTTTTCACGTTCTGTGATACTGGGATCTGCATCTGCACTGTAATGTGTTAAACCTTGAAATCTTGTCCAAAAGTCATGTCATTACCTAGAGAATCCTTCTGTGAATTCCAGGCAGATTGCCATCTTTCTGCTTCCGCCTCCTCACCTTGACAATGGGGAGAATAACGGTAACCTGCCTTTTGGATGTGAGGATTAAATGAGACAGTTGGTGCAAAGCAGTCGGCACAGGATCTGGCACAAAGTGAAGCCTTCAAGAAATTATGATTGCAGTAGTTTTGATTTCCCTCCAGTCGGAATACAGTTTAGTTGAAGTTAGTAGCTGTGCCACAGCTGTGTCTCAGGCTGGTGTCTGCCGCCCTGAGCTAAGCCATAAAAATCCCTGGAATAACTTTTCAAAAGCCTGTTAGCCTCTTGAGGCTCCTACACTTTTTTATTTTATTTTATTTTATTTTATTTTATTTTACTTTATTGCAGTAACAGTGGATCCTAAGATGATATAGCTTTCAGATGTACGTTGTAATATATTTTGAATTCTGTGTAGATTACATCGTGTTCACCACCCGAAAACTAATGATAGTCCGTCACCTCACATGTGAGCCTCATCACCCCTTTGGCTCTCTCCCCTCCCCCCTCCCCCTATGGTAACCACCAATGCAATCTCCTTTGCTCTGTGTGCGTTTGTCGTTGTTTTTATCTTCTCCTTATGAGTGAGATCACACGGTGTTTGACTTTGTCCCTCTGATTTATTTCACTTCGCATAATACCCTCAAGGTCCATCGACGTTGTCACAAATGGGCGGATCTCATCATTTCTTAGGGCCGAGTGGCATTCCATTGTGTATACATACCACATCTTCTTTATCCATTCTTCCCTTGATGGGCACCTAGGTTGCTTCCAAGTTTTGGCTGTTGTGAATAATGCTGCAGTGAGCCTAGGGGTGCATGTGTCCCTCTGCATTGGTGTTTTCAAGTTCTTGGGATGAATAGCCAGCAGTGGGCTAGCTGGATCATACATATGGTAGATGTGTTCTTAGTTTTCTGAGGATACTCCATCCTGCTTTCCGTAGTGGCTGCACCAGTCTGCCCTCCCACCAGCAGTGCAGGAGAGTTCCCTTCTCTGCACATCCTCTCCGACACTTGTCTCTTGTCTTGTTAATTAGAGCCATTCTGACCAGAGTAAGGGGACATCTCCTTGTAGTTGTGATTTGCATTTCTCTGATCGCTAAGGATGTTGAGTCCCTTTCCATATGCCTGTTGGCCATCCGTATACCTTCTTTGGAGAAATCACTGCTCAGATCTTTTGCCCGCCTTTTCAATTGGGTTGTTGATGTTTTTTGCTGTTGAGATGTATGAGTTCTTTCTGTGTTTTGGATATTAACCCCTTATCCGATATACGGTTTGCAAGAATCTTCTCCCAGTTGTTAGGTTGTGTTTTGGTTTTGTGGATGGTTTCCTTTGCGGTGCAGAGGATGTTTTTTGACTTTGATGTAGTCCCGTTTGTTCATTTTGTATTTTGTTTCCCTTGCCCAGTCAGACGTGGTACTTGAAAATAGGCTGCTAAGACTGATGTCAAAGAGCACACTGCCTATGTTTGCTTGTAGACGTTGCATGGTTTCGGGTGTGACATTCAAGTGAAAGCCGAGGGAGGAGGCTGCAGTTCCCCGAGAGCGAGCGTAGCGGGGACCCTGCGTCCCTGTCAGCGCACCTTCCCGCTCCGCGAAGGTCCCAAGCGTGTGGGCGGGGCCGCAGGAGTTCTCCCAGGAGGGTGTCCCCGTCGCTGTCCGCAGTCCACCGCCGGAGGGGGGGGGGGCGGGGCAACGGCCGGGCAGCGTCTGGGCGGCGGCGCGCGCGCGCGCGCGAGGAGAGGAGAGGAGCGCGCGGCTGCTGGGCCGCCGTCCTGGGAGGCGTGGGAGGCGTCGGCGAGCCGCGCCTGCCTGCCCAGAGCCGAGCCCGGCGGAGTCCGGCCGCGCTGTGCTGCTCTCTCCCGGGCCGGGCTCGTCCGTTCCCCCGGCGTCCGTGGACGGCGCTCCGCGTCCCCGCTGGGCACAGCAGCCCGGGCCGTGCACAGCCACGGCCGCTAGCCTGAGGAGGCCGTCCTTCAGCTCCCGCTCTTCCTGCTCGCCGGACACGGACGACCAGGGCGCCTGCGAAGAGGATTCCATCTGAGAGAGGTACCTGGGGGGCGTGGGCCTGGGGGCTGGTGGGAGGCGAGCGCGTCCCTGAGGAATAGGCTTGTGCGCCGAGAGGTGCCCGTCAGGTCGCGGGACAGCTGTGCGGCGCGGGGAGCGAGGGGGTCTCTTCGTGCGCTTGAGGCGTTCGTGGAACGGGCGGTGTGTGCCGGGCACCTGCCCAGGGGCCAGCCTGGGCATGCGGTGCCCGGGAGTCGGGCGCTGAAGCGCCAGCCGTGGTCTTGGCTTCTTGGAAGGACAGACGCGAAGTCGATAAGGACACTGGTCTCGAGGCGTTCTGAGGAGTGCGGGTCTCCCTCTTTTCGAGGCTACGTTCCGTTGGGGTTTTCACGAAGCCTGTTGTGGGCCTGAAGCTCAGGCCGGTTCAGGGGCAGTGGCCTGTCGAGGGCCACGTAAGATTTGTGTGCAGAGCCAGTGCTTTCCAAAGCCCTTGACTGTGCAGAAGTCTACCTGTTAGGGGTGCAGTGGGGGCTGTCCGGGGAGCGTTGTGAGCAGAGGTATGTGCCCCACACTTGAAAGCATGGAAGAGAAAGCGTGAGGCTGGAGGGTGCTCCGTTCGTTCCCTCCTTGCACAGAAAGTCTGGAGAGTTGACTTTGGGACAAGTCCTTCCTTTCCTCTGGTCGGTGCGTGTTCAGTGGTCTGGACACTTGGTGAGCAAGACTGACAGGCTCTTTGACGTACTGGCCCTCACAGCCTGGTTGGAAAGGACAGACAGGCAGCCACCAATTACCTAGGAGATACGTAAAAGCAATTTTGTGTTGAGTGTTGAGAAAGACGGCATTTCCTGTTAGACTTGGTGACTTAGGCAGTGATGTTGAAGCTGAGAGCAGATGCCTAAAAGAAAAGGAGGACCTGGGCGGGAGAGTGTTGGGACAGGGCAAGGGAGGAGTAGGGCCTGTCAGAGGAGCTGAAAGCATGCCCTGGAGACTGGGGCCGCCGCGTAGGGACTGTAGGGTGGGGAAAAGAAAACTTTTCGATTGAGGCTGGCGCTTTCTCTAGGTTTTTGGGGACTAAGCGTGGTGATTCAGAACGTGGACTCTGGAGCCAGACTCTGCCACATGGGTCCTGGCTCTGCCACCTACGGGCTGTGTGAACTCGGGCAAGTTACTGTACCATTCTGTGTGTCAGTTTCCTGATCTGTAAAACGGGGATGATTATCATACACACTCCATAGGTGAGTGTAAAGGTGAGAGGATATTTCATATCCGTAAAGTACTTAGAGCAGTGTCTGGCCTTTAGCAGGCGTTAGTAGTGGTTGACTAAAGAAATGGCTAAATGCATACCTAACTATTCAAGGCTTGGAGGCTGTCCCTGGTGAAACGTGTGAACTTGAATGGATTACACCCAACTTTGTTTTGTTTTGTTTCCTTTCCGGCTTGCAGTTGCTACTGACCGCATCTGCAGCACTGTGGAATTAGAAATAATCTGCCTCGACTTGGCTGCTCTTGGTAAAACAATCTAATGCTGTCCAAATTATCCCAGGGAAATAAAAGCCTTTTCAGTAGCATAGTAGGGTTAGGCTTATTTAACATGTATTGTTTATATTGGTTTGTTTAGTGTTTGTTGGTAACTTTGTGTTTTTTTTTTGGCAAAGCTGCTCGGTTAAAAAAAGCAGATTAGCTAGGAAATGGTTCAGACCCAGAGAAAAGTAGAGAGTCGTGTAAGCAGAGCACGCCTTTCCTTGACTCTCTGTCGAGAGCTTTTGTGATTCCAGCTGCTCTCTGCCTCAGACACGGTGCCCTCTGCGTGTGCAGTCATCTAAACAGTTCAGGTCTGGGACCGTGGAGAATCCAAGGCGGTATAGTCATGCTTTGCTTAACAGTGGGGATGAGTTCTGAGGAGTGTGTCATGGTCAGGCAATCTCGAGACTGTGCAAACACCACGGAGTTCCTAAACCTGGATGGCAGAGCCTCCTACACACCTAGGCCATATGGGACTAATCTGATGGGACCCCCGTTGTTGACTGAAACGTCCCGATGTAGGGCATGACTGTACTTCCCAACTCCAAGGGCACGGAAGTGTAGCCTGTGGGGCTTTGGAAAAGAACAGAGACGCTCAAGGCCTACTCTGGACCCACTGACTCAGAATCTACTGGGATAGGTCCCGGCTTTAAAGACCAGACGTAGTCCTCCTCTGCAGACATCTCATCAACGGTTTTTCACGCTGGGTTTTCCCTCATCTGAGAAAACAGGCCAAGAGATTGTGAGGATCCATAATTAGTGTTTTAAGACATTTGGCAGGACTCAGTGTTTTTCACGTTCTGTGATACTGGGATCTGCATCTGCACTGTAATGTGTTAAACCTTGAAATCTTGTCCAAAAGTCATGTCATTACCTAGAGAATCCTTCTGTGAATTCCAGGCAGATTGCCATCTTTCTGCTTCCGCCTCCTCACCTTGACAATGGGGAGAATAACGGTAACCTGCCTTTTGGATGTGAGGATTAAATGAGACAGTTGGTGCAAAGCAGTCGGCACAGGATCTGGCACAAAGTGAAGCCTTCAATCAATTATGATTGCAGTAGTTTTGATTTCCCTCCAGTCGGAATACAGTTTAGTTGAAGTTAGTAGCTGTGCCACAGCTGTGTCTCAGGCTGGTGTCTGCCGCCCTGAGCTAAGCCATAAAAATCCCTGGAATAACTTTTCAAAAGCCTGTTAGCCTCTTGAGGCTCCTATACTTTTTTATTTTATTTTATTTTATTTTATTTTATTTTATTTTATTTTATTTTATTGCAGTAACAGTGGATCCTAAGATGATATAGCTTTCAGATGTACGTTGTAATATATTTTGAATTCTGTGTAGATTACATCGTGTTCACCACCCGAAAACTAATGATAGTCCGTCACCTCACATGTGAGCCTCATCACCCCTTTGGCTCTCTCCCCTCCCCCCTCCCCCTATGGTAACCACCAATGCAATCTCCTTTGCTCTGTGTGCGTTTGTCGTTGTTTTTATCTTCTCCTTATGAGTGAGATCACACGGTGTTTGACTTTGTCCCTCTGATTTATTTCACTTCGCATAATACCCTCAAGGTCCATCGACGTTGTCACAAATGGGCGGATCTCATCATTTCTTAGGGCCGAGTGGCATTCCATTGTGTATACATACCACATCTTCTTTATCCATTCTTCCCTTGATGGGCACCTAGGTTGCTTCCAAGTTTTGGCTGTTGTGAATAATGCTGCAGTGAGCCTAGGGGTGCATGTGTCCCTCTGCATTGGTGTTTTCAAGTTCTTTGGATGAATAGCCAGCAGTGGGCTAGCTGGATCATACATATGGTAGATGTGTTCTTAGTTTTCTGAGGATACTCCATCCTGCTTTCCGTAGTGGCTGCACCAGTCTGCCCTCCCACCAGCAGTGCAGGAGAGTTCCCTTCTCTGCACATCCTCTCCGACACTTGTCTCTTGTCTTGTTAATTAGAGCCATTCTGACCAGAGTAAGGGGACATCTCCTTGTAGTTGTGATTTGCATTTCTCTGATCGCTAAGCATGTTGAGTCCCTTTCCATATGCCTGTTGGCCATCCGTATACCTTCTTTGGAGAAATCACTGCTCAGATCTTTTGCCCGCCTTTTCAATTGGGTTGTTGATGTTTTTTGCTGTTGAGATGTATGAGTTCTTTCTGTGTTTTGGATATTAACCCCTTATCCGATATACGGTTTGCAAGAATCTTCTCCCAGTTGTTAGGTTGTGTTTTGGTTTTGTGGATGGTTTCCTTTGCGGTGCAGAGGATGTTTTTTGACTTTGATGTAGTCCCGTTTGTTCATTTTGTATTTTGTTTCCCTTGCCCAGTCAGACGTGGTACTTGAAAATAGGCTGCTAAGACTGATGTCAAAGAGCACACTGCCTATGTTTGCTTGTAGACGTTGCATGGTTTCGGGTGTGACATTCAAGTGAAAGCCGAGGGAGGAGGCTGCAGTTCCCCGAGAGCGAGCGTAGCGGGGACCCTGCGTCCCTGTCAGCGCACCTTCCCGCTCCGCGAAGGTCCCAAGCGTGTGGGCGGGGCCGCAGGAGTTCTCCCAGGAGGGTGTCCCCGTCGCTGTCCGCAGTCCACCGCCGGAGGGGGGGGGGCGGGGCAACGGCCGGGCAGCGTCTGGGCGGCGGCGCGCGCGCGCGCGCGCGAGGAGAGGAGAGGAGCGCGCGGCTGCTGGGCCGCCGTCCTGGGAGGCGTGGGAGGCGTCGGCGAGCCGCGCCTGCCTGCCCAGAGCCGAGCCCGGCGGAGTCCGGCCGCGCTGTGCTGCTCTCTCCCGGGCCGGGCTCGTCCGTTCCCCCGGCGTCCGTGGACGGCGCTCCGCGTCCCCGCTGGGCACAGCAGCCCGGGCCGTGCACAGCCACGGCCGCTAGCCTGAGGAGGCCGTCCTTCAGCTCCCGCTCTTCCTGCTCGCCGGACACGGACGACCAGGGCGCCTGCGAAGAGGATTCCATCTGAGAGAGGTACCTGGGGGGCGTGGGCCTGGGGGCTGGTGGGAGGCGAGCGTGTCCCTGAGGAATAGGCTTGTGCGCCGAGAGGTGCCCGTCAGGTCGCGGGACAGCTGTGCGGCGCGGGGAGCGAGGGGGTCTCTTCGTGCGCTTGAGGCGTTCGTGGAACGGGCGGTGTGTGCCGGGCACCTGCCCAGGGGCCAGCCTGGGCATGCGGTGCCCGGGAGTCGGGCGCTGAAGCGCCAGCCGTGGTCTTGGCTTCTTGGAAGGACAGACGCGAAGTCGATAAGGACACTGGTCTCGAGGCGTTCTGAGGAGTGCGGGTCTCCCTCTTTTCGAGGCTACGTTCCGTTGGGGTTTTCACGAAGCCTGTTGTGGGCCTGAAGCTCAGGCCGGTTCAGGGGCAGTGGCCTGTCGAGGGCCACGTAAGATTTGTGTGCAGAGCCAGTGCTTTCCAAAGCCCTTGACTGTGCAGAAGTCTACCTGTTAGGGGTGCAGTGGGGGCTGTCCGGGGAGCGTTGTGAGCAGAGGTATGTGCCCCACACTTGAAAGCATGGAAGAGAAAGCGTGAGGCTGGAGGGTGCTCCGTTCGTTCCCTCCTTGCACAGAAAGTCTGGAGAGTTGACTTTGGGACAAGTCCTTCCTTTCCTCTGGTCGGTGCGTGTTCAGTGGTCTGGACACTTGGTGAGCAAGACTGACAGGCTGTTTGACGTACTGGCCCTCACAGCCTGGTTGGAAAGGACAGACAGGCAGCCACCAATTACCTAGGAGATACGTAAAAGCAATTTTGTGTTGAGTGTTGAGAAAGACGGCATTTCCTGTTAGACTTGGTGACTTAGGCAGTGATGTTGAAGCTGAGAGCAGATGCCTAAAAGAAAAGGAGGACCTGTGCGGGAGAGTGTTGGGACAGGGCAAGGGAGGAGTAGGGCCTGTCAGAGGAGCTGAAAGCATGCCCTGGAGACTGGGGCCGCCGCGTAGGGACTGTAGGGTGGGGAAAAGAAAACTTTTCGATTGAGGCTGGCGCTTTCTCTAGGTTTTTGGGGACTAAGCGTGGTGATTCAGAACATGGACTCTGGAGCCAGACTCTGCCACATGGGTCCTGGCTCTGCCACCTACGGGCTGTGTGAACTCGGGCAAGTTACTGTACCATTCTGTGTGTCAGTTTCCTGATCTGTAAAACGGGGATGATTATCATACACACTCCATAGGTGAGTGTAAAGGTGAGAGGATATTTCATATCCGTAAAGTACTTAGAGCAGTGTCTGGCCTTTAGCAGGCGTTAGTAGTGGTTGACTAAAGAAATGGCTAAATGCATACCTAACTATTCAAGGCTTGGAGGCTGTCCCTGGTGAAACGTGTGAACTTGAATGGATTACACCCAACTTTGTTTTGTTTTGTTTCCTTTCCGGCTTGCAGTTGCTACTGACCGCATCTGCAGCACTGTGGAATTAGAAATAATCTGCCTCGACTTGGCTGCTCTTGGTAAAACAATCTAATGCTGTCCAAATTATCCCAGGGAAATAAAAGCCTTTTCAGTAGCATAGTAGGGTTAGGCTTATTTAACATGTATTGTTTATATTGGTTTGTTTAGTGTTTGTTGGTAACTTTGTGTTTTTTTTTTGGCAAAGCTGCTCGGTTAAAAAAAGCAGATTAGCTAGGAAATGGTTCAGACCCAGAGAAAAGTAGAGAGTCGTGTAAGCAGAGCACGCCTTTCCTTGACTCTCTGTCGAGAGCTTTTGTGATTCCAGCTGCTCTCTGCCTCAGACACGGTGCCCTCTGCGTGTGCAGTCATCTAAACAGTTCAGGTCTGGGACCGTGGAGAATCCAAGGCGGTATAGTCATGCTTTGCTTAACAGTGGGGATGAGTTCTGAGGAGTGTGTCATGGTCAGGCAATCTCGAGAGTGTGCAAACACCACGGAGTTCCTAAACCTGGATGGCAGAGCCTCCTACACACCTAGGCCATATGGGACTAATCTGATGGGACCCCCGTTGTTGACTGAAACGTCCCGATGTAGGGCATGACTGTACTTCCCAACTCCAAGGGCACGGAAGTGTAGCCTGTGGGGCTTTGGAAAAGAACAGAGACGCTCAAGGCCTACTCTGGACCCACTGACTCAGAATCTACTGGGATAGGTCCCGGCTTTAAAGACCAGACGTAGTCCTCCTCTGCAGACATCTCATCAACGGTTTTTCACGCTGGGTTTTCCCTCATCTGAGAAAACAGGCCAAGAGATTGTGAGGATCCATAATTAGTGTTTTAAGACATTTGGCAGGACTCAGTGTTTTTCACGTTCTGTGATACTGGGATCTGCATCTGCACTGTAATGTGTTAAACCTTGAAATCTTGTCCAAAAGTCATGTCATTACCTAGAGAATCCTTCTGTGAATTCCAGGCAGATTGCCATCTTTCTGCTTCCGCCTCCTCACCTTGACAATGGGGAGAATAACGGTAACCTGCCTTTTGGATGTGAGGATTAAATGAGACAGTTGGTGCAAAGCAGTCGGCACAGGATCTGGCACAAAGTGAAGCCTTCAATCAATTATGATTGCAGTAGTTTTGATTTCCCTCCAGTCGGAATACAGTTTAGTTGAAGTTAGTAGCTGTGCCACAGCTGTGTCTCAGGCTGGTGTCTGCCGCCCTGAGCTAAGCCATAAAAATCCCTGGAATAACTTTTCAAAAGCCTGTTAGCCTCTTGAGGCTCCTATACTTTTTTATTTTATTTTATTTTATTTTATTTTATTTTATTTTATTTTATTTTATTGCAGTAACAGTGGATCCTAAGATGATATAGCTTTCAGATGTACGTTGTAATATATTTTGAATTCTGTGTAGATTACATCGTGTTCACCACCCGAAAACTAATGATAGTCCGTCACCTCACATGTGAGCCTCATCACCCCTTTGGCTCTCTCCCCTCCCCCCTCCCCCTATGGTAACCACCAATGCAATCTCCTTTGCTCTGTGTGCGTTTGTCGTTGTTTTTATCTTCTCCTTATGAGTGAGATCACACGGTGTTTGACTTTGTCCTCTGATTTATTTCACTTCGCATAATACCCTCAAGGTCCATCGACGTTGTCACAAATGGGCGGATCTCATCATTTCTTAGGGCCGAGTGGCATTCCATTGTGTATACATACCACATCTTCTTTATCCATTCTTCCTTGATGGGCACCTAGGTTGCTTCCAAGTTTTGGCTGTTGTGAATAATGCTGCAGTGAGCCTAGGGGTGCATGTGTCCCTCTGCATTGGTGTTTTCAAGTTCTTTGGATGAATAGCCAGCAGTGGGCTAGCTGGATCATACATATGGTAGATGTGTTCTTAGTTTTCTGAGGATACTCCATCCTGCTTTCCGTAGTGGCTGCACCAGTCTGCCCTCCCACCAGCAGTGCAGGAGAGTTCCCTTCTCTGCACATCCTCTCCGACACTTGTCTCTTGTCTTGTTAATTAGAGCCATTCTGACCAGAGTAAGGGGACATCTCCTTGTAGTTGTGATTTGCATTTCTCTGATCGCTAAGGATGTTGAGTCCCTTTCCATATGCCTGTTGGCCATCCGTATACCTTCTTTGGAGAAATCACTGCTCAGATCTTTTGCCCGCCTTTTCAATTGGGTTGTTGATGTTTTTTGCTGTTGAGATGTATGAGTTCTTTCTGTGTTTTGGATATTAACCCCTTATCCGATATACGGTTTGCAAGAATCTTCTCCCAGTTGTTAGGTTGTGTTTTGGTTTTGTGGATGGTTTCCTTTGCGGTGCAGAGGATGTTTTTTGACTTTGATGTAGTCCCGTTTGTTCATTTTGTATTTTGTTTCCCTTGCCCAGTCAGACGTGGTACTTGAAAATAGGCTGCTAAGACTGATGTCAAAGAGCACACTGCCTATGTTTGCTTGTAGACGTTGCATGGTTTCGGGTGTGACATTCAAGTGAAAGCCGAGGGAGGAGGCTGCAGTTCCCCGAGAGCGAGCGTAGCGGGGACCCTGCGTCCCTGTCAGCGCACCTTCCCGCTCCGCGAAGGTCCCAAGCGTGTGGGCGGGGCCGCAGGAGTTCTCCCAGGAGGGTGTCCCCGTCGCTGTCCGCAGTCCACCGCCGGAGGGGGGGGGGCGGGGCAACGGCCGGGCAGCGTCTGGGCGGCGGCGCGCGCGCTGCGCGCGCGAGGAGAGGAGAGGAGCGCGCGGCTGCTGGGCCGCCGTCCTGGGAGGCGTGGGAGGCGTCGGCGAGCCGCGCCTGCCTGCCCAGAGCCGAGCCCGGCGGAGTCCGGCCGCGCTGTGCTGCTCTCTCCCGGGCCGGGCTCGTCCGTTCCCCCGGCGTCCGTGGACGGCGCTCCGCGTCCCCGCTGGGCACAGCAGCCCGGGCCGTGCACAGCCACGGCCGCTAGCCTGAGGAGGCCGTCCTTCAGCTCCCGCTCTTCCTGCTCGCCGGACACGGACGACCAGGGCGCCTGCGAAGAGGATTCCATCTGAGAGAGGTACCTGGGGGGCGTGGGCCTGGGGGCTGGTGGGAGGCGAGCGTGTCCCTGAGGAATAGGCTTGTGCGCCAAGAGGTGCCCGTCAGGTCGCGGGACAGCTGTGCGGCGCGGGAGCGAGGGGGTCTCTTCGTGCGCTTGAGGCGTTCGTGGAACGGGCGGTGTGTGCCGGGCACGGGGCCAGCCTGGGCATGCGGTGCCCGGGAGTCGGGCGCTGAAGCGCCAGCCGTGGTCTTGGCTTCTTGGAAGGACAGACGCGAAGTCGATAAGGACACTGGTCTCGAGGCGTTCTGAGGAGTGCGGGTCTCCCTCTTTTCGAGGCTACGTTCCGTTGGGGTTTTCACGAAGCCTGTTGTGGGCCTGAAGCTCAGCCGGTTCAGGGGCAGTGGCCTGTCGAGGGCCACGTAAGATTTGTGTGCAGAGCCAGTGCTTTCCAAAGCCCTTGACTGTGCAGAAGTCTACCTGTTAGGGGTGCAGTGGGGCTGTCCGGGGAGCGTTGTGAGCAGAGGTATGTGCCCCACACTTGAAAGCATGGAAGAGAAAGCGTGAGGCTGGAGGGTGCTCCGTTCGTTCCCTCCTTGCACAGAAAGTCTGGAGAGTTGACTTTGGGACAAGTCCTTCCTTTCCTCTGGTCGGTGCGTGTTCAGTGGTCTGGACACTTGGTGAGCAAGACTGACAGGCTGTTTGACGTACTGGCCCTCACAGCCTGGTTGGAAAGGACAGACAGGCAGCCACCAATTACCTAGGAGATACGTAAAAGCAATTTTGTGTTGAGTGTTGAGAAAGACGGCATTTCCTGTTAGACTTGGTGACTTAGGCAGTGATGTTGAAGCTGAGAGCAGATGCCTAA